>NC_056741.1:564974355-565024355 GCF_019279795.1 Protopterus annectens | reverse complement strand
GAGGTACCACAGAGGGAAGGAGGTGGGGTATCTGACTGCAGATGCTATCCTGTTCGGGACATCTACATTTATGGTAGTGGTACAAAACTGTACTATGTCCTTCAAGGATGCATCTGCAGATCTAACAAATGGGTAGAATACCATAGCCAAACTAGGGGAGGAGGAAGAATATTTATGGTGTAGTTAGGATCACTTGCAAAACAGCAGTGGCAAACCCTGCTGTGGATCTAGAGTATAGAGGCAAGTTATAATGCTTGGCAAATGTATGCATCGCGCGGAGGTCCAAGTAGCAGCCTCAATAATGTCCTTGGTAGCCACTCCTCGTGAAGTTATGAAAGCTGTGGTAGTGGCTGTAGCCCTTGTAGAGTGGGGCCTTATGTTCTGGGGAATTTGCTTTCCATGCTAGGAGTAAAAGACTCTTATGCGATTTCCTATCCACTTGAGATTGTCTGTTTGGAAATTGCTTTTCCTTCCCTTCCTGTTGCATAAGCCAGCCACTAGCAGCTGGTCAGTTTTTCTATTTCCCTTGGTTCTGTCCAGGTAGTGGCATAAACTGTCTATGTATGTACATCCAAGGTATGCAGCAGTCTTTCCCCCCTGTTCTGTGGATTGGGAAAGAAGGTAGGAAGGTGGATTGCCTGGTTTAGAGACACTCTGGATACCACCTTAGGCATAAATGTAGGATTAGTTCTCATGGACACTCTATCTTGATGGAAGATTAGGAAGGGTTGTACTGCCATTAAAGCCTGTACTTCTGAAACCCTTCTTGCTGAAGTAATTGCCAGTAGGAAAGCAGTTTTCCAGTATAGGTGTTGAAGATCTGCTGTTGCTGCTGGTTCGAATGGAGGGAGTGTCAGTTTTTCTAGCACAAAGTTCAAGTCCCATGCAGGCAATGGTGGTTTCCTAGGAGGTTTTACATTCTTAATTCCTCTCAGGAACTGCCTGAGTAGAGGATGTGAGAAGACAGAGGGATCGAAGCTGTATTCTGCAGAAATAGCTGATGCATGTATCTTGATGGAGGAATAGGACAGGCCTGTATGAAGAAGCTCTGCCAAGTACTCCAGGATGTTGGCAATATCTACCTTTGACATCTTTTTCTCTTTCAGTACTCCAAATGACAAACCTTTTCCATTTTCCTGCATAGTTCCTTCTTGTTGAAGGTCTGCGGACGGCCCTCAAGGATTATGTCTTTAACCCTTTGGGATAAATCCGGGTTAGTTGCTCTTATGTAATGTCCAGGCAGTTAGTTGTAGAGTTTTCAGGTTTGGATGCAGGATGTTGTAGTTGCTCTGAGTTAACATCAATGGAATCAGGGGCAGTGTCCACGCTTCTCCCCGAGACATGCTCCTCAGTAGTGGATACCAATGTTGTCTTGGCCAGTTTGGAGCTATCATAATTATCCTTGGACGTTCTCTTTGATTTTCAGTAGTACCTTGTGCATCAAAGGAAGAGGTGGGAATGCATATGTTGTTAGGTCTTTCCAAGTGAAGGACAGAGAAATCCACCTTCCAAGCAAGTGGGTGGTATGTCCTTGTGCAGAATTTCTTGAGCTGGTGATTGAGTGGGGATGCGAATAGGTCTACTTGTGGCATTCCCCATTTCTTTGTGATGGCCTTGAAGATGTCCGGGTGTAGCATCCATTCGTGAGCATCCGAGGTAGTCCTGCTTAACATGTCTGCTAGGGTGTTTTCTTTTCGGTACAAAAATTGCCTGTAACTGAATGTTGTAGCTCAGAGCCATATTCCATAGGTCCATAGCCATTCGGCATAGGGGGTATGAATGAGTGCCTCCCTGTTTGTTGATGTACCACATGACTGTGGTGTTGTCTGTCCTTATCATCAATTGGCCTTCTTTGAGGAATGGTCTGAAATTCTGGATTGCCAGTTTTACTGCCAGCATTTCTTTTGATTTATGTGCAGGTGCAGCTGATCTGGAGTCCATAAGCCTTGAATGCACTTGTCCAGCATGTGGGCACCCCATCCGAGGTCTGAGGCGTCCGTTGTGATGGTTTGGTTTGTTTGAATGTTGTGGAAAGACAAACCTGGGTTTGACTGGCATGCCTGAGCCCACCATAGGAACTCTTCCTTCAGGCATGGGATTAGTGGTATTGGTTTCTAAGCTGTGCTTGTGCTGAGACCATAAATTCTTTAGGTACCACTGTAGCTTTCTCATATGCAGTCTGGCATGGGGGACCAAGATTATGCAGGATGCCATGAAGCCCAAGGCCTGCAGTACTTTTTCTTGCTGTTAGTTTGCTCTGTTTTGTTAATGCCAAGAAGTAAAGAGGAAGTTGTTCTTGTTTTCTGCAGTTAGAATGCCATCTGTTTTACTGTGTCCAATGTTGCACCCAAGAATGTTCTTGTTTGGGATGGAATCAGTCTTGACTTTTTTAAATTGACTGTGTATCCCAGGGCTTGCAGTAAGCAAATGACTCTTTGTAAGTCTTGTGTCAGTTTGCTTTGTTGTCCGCTTGTAGAGGCAGTCTTCCAGGTATGGATAAATTTGGATTCCTGAAGCCTGCAATAAGCTATTACTGATGCCAGGCATTTCGTGAACACTCTGGGCGCAGTAGATAAGCCAAAGGGCAATGCTGAGAATTGATAATGCTCTGATCCTGCAAGAAATCTGAGGTATCTTCTGCAAATTGGTCGTATGGGACGTGCAGGTATGCCTCCTTGAGATCTAGAGTTACCAGCCAATACTCCTTGCCCAGCATGGGAAGAAGTTGCTGTAGGGTCAGCATTTTGAATTTTGGAACAATGATGAATGTGTTTAAAGTGGACAGGTCGAGAATAGGTCTCCAACTTTTCTCTTTTCTTGGTACTAGGAAGAGTCTGGAGTAAAATCCCTTGCCCTGTTCTGTAGGTGGTACCCTTTCCACAGCTCTCATTTTTGTTAATTGAGCTATTTGTTGAAGGGCTTCTGTCTTTTGATTTGGTGGTAGGTTTGGCATTCCTGTTTTTACTGGTAATGTGTGGAAATGAAACCTGTAGCCTTGGTCTACAGTTTGCAAAATCCACTTGTCTCGTGATATAGTGCCAGTTTTTTGAAAATAAGGCTAGCTTTCCACCTAAGGGTGCTGCTTTTTGTTCCCTGGTAGGTGGTGTCAGAGTCAAGTCACTGTGATTGTCCTGTTGCAGTGGTAGTGGTTGTATCCATGCCTCGTTGGTTATTGCCTTGCCACTGGCATCCCCTGTAGGCACCTCCTCTGGATTGGTTTCTGCCTCTGGAACGTCTATTCCTGCCTCTCTGATTTTTAGAGGAGTCTGGAAAGGACCAATTTTTGGAAGGCCAGCTCCTGCTGAACCTTGGGGGCTGGACCTGTGTTTGTACAGATTTTGCCTTTTCTTCCATTTTCTTCATTACTTGTTGGGCAGGAGAACCAAATAGACTGACCTTATCCATAGGAGCATCTAATAGCTTTGTTTTAACATGATCCGGTAAGGCCTGTTCTTTCAACCATGCATGCCTTCTTATAACTGTGCCAGTCATGGCTGATCTAAATGAAGCCTCCAGTGCATCATAGCCACATTTTAAAGAATGGTTACTAACCTGCTGAATGTTATTCACCATTTCTAAAACATATTTCTTATCTAAGGAATCATCAGAGGACAGTTTCTTAGTTAACTGATCAAGCATAAACTCTTGGTATTGGACCATATGAAACTGACAGTTCAGAGCTCTAGCTGAGAGAGTAGCAGAGGTGTATACTTTCTTACCCCATCTCTCTAAGGACCTGGATTCCCTATCAGAAGGGAGAGGGTTTTTGCTGAGGTCGGCTACTGCCTTAGGCCCTGGGAGATAGTCTCAGGATCTGCAAAAGGAGCCTTGTATAGGTGGTGATGAGTGTCCGGTACCCTGTAAAACCTATCGGGCTTAGCAGGAGGCTGGAGGTAAAGTATCAGGAGCAGTACAAACATCATTAAAGGCATCATCCACAACAGGAAGAACTGGAGGTATAGCTAAGGGCCTATGCTGCGGTAAGGTGTAAAAGGTCCTAAGCCTTTTCTTGAATCTGAGAAATCTTGTCCCTGCCATTGGAATTGCTCTCTCATGGCATGTAAGGTTTCCCCGAAGGAAAATTCCTCTGGTGGAGAGGCAGAAGGAATAGATTCTTCAGCATCAGAATCTTCATAAGTAGAAAGAGGAGCCTCTGGATGGTCTGTAAAGTCTGAATCATCAGAAGAGTCATCAGAGGAAGCTGGCTCAGGGGGCTCTGCTCTAGGTCTCTTTTCTGGGGTTGAGGCCCTGTCTGGATGAGATTGGGATCCCCTTATCAAAGAGATGAGATCCTCTGCCAGAGTAAGCATTTGGGAACTGGAGCTGGGCCTGTGTGAGGGGGGCTTAACAGGCACTGACTTAGCAGTTTTGACTGCTTTAGCCCTGGCAAAGGCCTTTATAGACATGGCTGCAGGAGGCCTAGCAGCACCACGTGCTGGGATAGAGACATCCAAAGGGATGGTGTCCGATAATTCTTGAGAAACCACAGTAGTAGGTATAACTTCGGAGGCCGATTCAGCTACGGTAGAAGGGGCCTCGGTAGTAGTCATGGATTCGGCTGTAGATTGAACCGTTTGCCACCGGTTTTGCCGAAACCAAGACACTCATGGTTTGCTTAACCGTGGTTCGGCCGAAACCGTGTGGGCATGATGTCGGTCCTTTCTTTGTGTTCTTAACAATTTGAGTAGTCGGAGGATCTGACGGCATAATGTACGCAAAGTCTGATCCAACTGTTCAGCAAACTCGACCCGGCCTAAGCGTTGCTGGGTTGAAGGAAGCACAGGCTAAACAAACTGCTACGCCGTGGTCTGGGCCTAAACAAGGTAAGCAGTAAGGTGGAAATCTTTATGAGGTATTTGTTTCACAAGTTAAACAGTTATTCACTTTTTCTGACATTGGCTGAGGCAAGAAAGAGTCCCCAGCGGGTACTTAGCTTTAGAAGTCTTGGTAGTATTCGGGTAGTAATAATCGCTGGATCTGACCGGCCGGCACTTGCGAACAGCTTCTGCTTGAGGCGCCGCAAGAAAGACTGAGGAAAATGGCGTCGGCTGATGCCTTTATACCGAACCAGCAAAGATGGCGTCGGGTGAAGTGCGACACCAGCCGAGGCCGGACCCAGACTTTGGAATCCGGCCGACCGAGGGGCTGCCTGACGACAGGACAACCCATTTGTTAGGACTGCAGATGCATCCTTGAAGGACATTTATGCATCATTCTCCCAAGTCTGTCTGTTGCCCTGCATTAGCAGCAGGTAAGAGTTTGGAGGACTTGTCTGTAGATGTGTGTGTGTGTGTGTGTGTGTGTGTGTGTGTGTGTGTGTGTGTGTGTGTGTGTGTGTGTGTGTGTGTGTGTGTGTGTGTGTGTGTGTGTGTGGGGCAGCAAAATCTGCCAGAAAGTTCTTGTACAAAAAATTTAGATTTTCAGGTAGTTCTAGGACAGAAGGGGCTGGAATAGGTGCAGGGGTGTCTACCTTTAACAAGTTGTAATACTTTTTTCTCTACACCAGAAATTTGTTTGGACTCCCACTCAAAATGCTTCGTGTTAGAAATGATTTTTCTAAAAGAAGCTTACACTGCAGGAGAATCAGGGAATAAGGAATCATTAGATGCCACATGGCCTAGGGAATGAATCTGGGAACAGTAGGGCCAGAATATGTTCACCTGAATCAGACTCTGCCCCATCATCTCCTATGGATGATTTCAAATATCTCTTGTGAGGGGTAGCAGGAGCAGAAGAGACCGAACATGGCGGCTTGAGCACCAAAACAGCCTTAACCAGGCCTTGGGGAAAATACATCCACTCCTTTTTACGGGGTGCCGGAAGAGAAGAAATATTTTTGGTTTGCTGTTTTTTACCCTACTTATAAGTGACATCCGCTTTAACAAGATGTGGCAAATCCAAACCCTAACTTGCCTTGATTAATGACCGAGGTATTTTTCATCTTACTAATATTTGCAGGATACGTATGGGACCTTCTGTAAAGATAAGACGGGGTTCCCCCTTCTCACCATCATCTGTAAGATTAGTAATTTCACACATGCATGAATCAGAAGCAATACTAGTCTCCATCGGGGTCACAGTAGCAGGAATCTGTGAAACTGAATGCACTGTGTGTTGCAAAACCTCAGCAGGCACATCTAAGTCTGACTGAGCAGGCATAATATCATGCCTAGGCCTCTAACATTTTTTTTGAGATAGGTGGGATGTCTGGGCTGGAAAGATCCACTACTTTAGCATGAGCAAGGTGCATAAGATGCTGGGTCTCCAAGTTACTCTTAAGAGATGACTGGCACATGCGTAAGGGTTTACGTATGAAGGACTGGCAAATACTGTAATTCTTACAATACTGCTCTGCACCTAAACAGAAAAGGTACGGTGAGTGGAAATCTCTGTAGGAATCTGCCTGCCACAAACATACTTTTCCCTCCGAGTGGACATTTAATAGAATTGCAAACACCAAAGCTTTTAAGAAAAAACAAGGAAGGTCCACCAACAAGGCAGTTATTTGAACCAGAAGTCAAAAGGTACCAATGGTCACATGTAGAAAAGACCGATGGATGAGACCTGTGTTCAGACTGCCGGTGAGAGGAGATTTTATGGTTCATATATCTGTTTATGTACCCTTATGCCTATGGGCATACGTCATATTTTCCAAGTATGGGCTGTATGGAAATTTTGGCTTTGGTACCCAGCCAGAAGTTATTTGGCGAGATAACCTAAGAGTTTGTAATGCTGCAGTAGTGATTCAAGGAAATACATTATCAGGATACGGGTGGCCCTGTACTCCAATGCCCTGAGAATTTCTCTGGCCATCACTGAGACCTGCTGGAGTAGTGACTGGAAACATTTGGTCAGGTTCATAGGTGTGTACTAGACTAATGGCCCTGGAGCCTTTACAAGCCTAGCCCATAGGATTACCCTGGTATCATGCCACTCAACCTTAGTTTCCAGTGCCTCTGTCGAGTAGAGCCACTGGAGTGATCCCAGGGGTGAATTTTCCATTTCTCATCCACTCCAAGATTTCTCTTGAAGAGGGCCAGAGAGGTGCTCTGTTTGACATGTATGGGAAGTCTATTCCAGAGCATGGGCAGTCTCTGGGTTACGAACCTAACCCATTCTGTTGGTTGTGGTAATGAGGCTGAGGTCTCTGGAGCATGTGGTGCGCAGGGATTGGGATTTCTTTAGATGTAGCATTTCTAACAGAGCTGGGTCAGACATGGTTTTGTAAGTCAAGCAGAGATCGCCTCTACGTAGGCGATATGAGACACAGAATAGTTTTTTTTTTTTAGACTGTCCATACAGGACAAGTGTTTAAGGCCTAGGATTATCCTTGTGAGGTACTTTTGCAGCCTCTCCAGTTGTTGCAAGTGTCTGAGGTACATGCCAAATGGAGTACTGTAGTCGATGATTGTCCTAATGAGGGAACAGTAGGAGGAGACTGACCTCTTTCTTCCTGAATGCAAAATCCTTAGTAATGAGATGTGCCACATAGGACTTTCTGACCACAGTGGCAATATGGTGGTCAAAAGAGAGGTTGCTGTCAACCTGTGTTCTCAGATCTCTTATAAAGCCTTCTGTTTTCAGTGGACTACCATTGACGTGGTAATTCATGGGAACTGGGTTTTTCCCAAAGGGGGTGACTACACATTTTCTTGGCATTGAGCTTTAAGGCCATGGTTCTGACACCAGTTGTTGGTCTCAGTGAGGCCTTTCTGTAGGATATCAACATCACTCGGGGGAGTTAATAATAGCTCCCAACTTGCAATCGTCTGTGAACCTTGTCAGCCAGAGTCCTTTTGTGTTGGTCTGGACTTCAGAGAAGTAGATACCAAACAGGAGATGACCCATGACCAAACTCTGTGGGACTCCAGTAGTGACTGGTCAGCACTCGTGACTAGTTGGCAGTCTGACTTGGAGTCGGCTACTTTCACACTCTGGGTTCTGTGAGTCAGTTTGCAACCCACCTAGTGATATAGGGGTTGATGCCTAGCTTAGTGAGTTTTTCTGATTCCTTAGTGGGGAATGGTATCAAAGGCCTTGGCCAGATCAAGATAGGCTGTATGAACCACCTTGCCTTCATCCACAGCTCTGGTGACTGACTCAAAAAAGTCGACCAAGTTGAGCAGGCATGCTCTACCTTTCACAAAAGCAAATGGGATCCAGAGTTTGGAGATTCCCTATATCCTTGTTTATTATGTCTATGATGATGCGTTCCACAGCTTTGTCAGGCTAATGGGGCGATAGTTCCCAGGGTCTGTAGTTGCTCCTCCTTTGTGGAGAGGGATGACTGTTGCAGTGTGCCATTCAGTAGGGAGAAAGCCTGAGATGAGACTGTGATTGAATAGAGAGCAAAGGTGAGGTGCCAGTTCACTCTGTAGTTCATGTAGAACACGGTCAGGGATACTGTCAGGTCCCACAAAAGCTGTACTCTTGGCCTTGGACAGTGCTGTTTTAACCTGTGCAGCAGTAATCCTGGGTGCCTGGCAATCTACTGATATTGTGATTGGTTCTTCGGGGTGGGGGGTAAAGTTGGCACAATTTGTCGGCCAGTATATTGGCAATATCTGTTGGCTTGGTATAGGAGGTAACATTGTGCAGTAGCTCAGAGCAAATCTGAGTATTGCCATGGAGATTATTTACATAACTATAGAAGGCCTTGTGGTTGTCTTTACTATCTGCTGCAATTCTGTTTTCATAGCTAGCTTTAGAGGATTTGATGAGGGATCTCAACATTTTGTTGTGGCTGATAAGGGAGTTTTTCCAGTCTTGGGACTTCACCTTATTCCGCATCGGTTTCCTCCTCCTGTTATTAGGGTTTGTTTATGGCAGGGGACCACCAGACTGGTTTCCTTTTTTTGGAGGAGAGCATCTTGGTTCTATTTAGTATGGCGAGATCCATGCATTTGTGTACATGCTCATACAGTGAGTTGGTGTATGATTTGGCGGTCATGCAACTATTTTCCATTTGCATGGGTGCCGTGAAGTTGGCCACCTGTTTTTAGGAGCCCAAAGTTAGCTTTGGAGAAGTTTTTCATGGTAGTTACCTTTGCGGGGGTGGGGGGTGAGGGTGGATTTCCAAGTGATTAGTTTGTGGTCGGATCTAACCAGGAAGGGGTTGACTACTAGTGTAGAGCAACGGTCACCCATGTTAGTAATGACCAGGTCAAGGATGTTGCTACCTCTAGTGGGGGTAAGAACGAGCTGGTCCAGGTAACTGGAATTAATGAATTCCAGGAAATGCTAGGGAAGTGTATTGGTACACGAGTAGTTTTCCCAGTTAATGGAGGGGTAGTTGAAGTCGCCCAGTATGAGTGTTAGGTTGGACCCTAATATTCTCCAAGGTACTTAGGAACGTGGAGTGTGAGTCTTAGGGACATGGTTATGGACCTATAGCAGGCTACAACCTGAATCGCTGTCTTACAGAATGTTAGCTGCATAAATGATGATATTCTCCATTTTAAGGTAAAGAACTTTTTTCTTGAAGAAGGTAAGCCAAGTGTTTTCTTATGTCTATTAGGACCCTTTAAGAACATCTTGTCTGTGAGAGGGAATTAAGACTGGATTTTCTTATGTTCAAGCAGAACCCAGGTTTCAGAGGCAAGCCATGGTCAAGAGCAGATGAGATTCTAGCTCCTTTATGGATTTTGCTTGATTAGGTAATCATATAGACAGGGGTACAGTTCCAAACCTGTCATCTTTCAGAAGACTACTGGAGCCAGGCATCTGATGAGCACTCTTGGTGCAATAGATAAGGCAAAGTGCAATGCACAGAACTGAAAATGGTTCTCACCTGCCCTGAAACAGCGCTACCTCCTTCTCTGACTTTGCTATCTATAGGAATGTGCCTTGGGATCTACAGTGACCATGTAAGTGCCTTAGCATCTATAGTGACCATGTATGCCTGCAAGGAAAGCAATGTCACAAGCTTCTGAAGAGCGGGCATTTTCAATATGTGGACTATCAAGAACCTGCTTAGTCCCAATAAGTCTCAAGACAGACCTCCGAGATCCTTTGTTTCTTGATACTAAGAAACATTTTTAGTATCCTTTTCCTCCTAGGAGGACTGGTTGTATGGAGCCCTGCTGTGGAAGTAATTTAAACTTGGGCCTAAGGTCTCCCTGGGTTGGCCTTTGGGAACAGATGGAATACTTGCTTTCTTTTGGGGGGGGGGATAAACTGCAGTTTGTACTCTGTCTTTATGATATGGAAGACCTACTGTTCCTGGGTAATGTCTAGCCACATGTTTAAGAAAAGGGAAAATCTTCCTCCTAGTTTTGCAGGGGAGATGGGGCTAGAGCTGGAGTGGGACTTAAAGGTGGGGAGACAGGGAGGTGCCTGGCTAAGTCATGGCTGCCCCCTGCTGGGCCATGGTCCTTGGTCAGCTTGCCATCTTCGTTGCTGTGTGTTGCCTCTTTCTCTTTCTCTGTTTTGGCCCTCCTCCCGTTCTTCCTAGACTGAGAAGCAGGAAAGGTCCAGAGGCTTAGTAGGGTAATTCCTAATGAAACCTGGAGGTTGTACATGCAGAAAGTCACTGACAATCTGAAGAGACTTAACCTTGTCCACTGGTTTCTTAAATATAGCCAGAGTCTAGGGTTCTCAACAGAATGTCCTTATCCAGAGATGAGGCCAGGATTTCTGATTTTTACATATTCAGGAAGAGATTGTCCTCTTAACCAGGCGTTAATTCTTACTCACAGGCGATAAAGCTGCTGCTCTGATACACTCTTCAAAACCACTAAAGCCATAATGTAATGAAGGTTATGCAACCTTGGAACAGGAGTTGCACAGTTCTAACAATTCTTTGTGAGTAGCTCTACCTTCCATCCCCCTCCATTTTTTCTTTCATCTGGTCCAGGGCTTCATGGAATCTGACTATGTGAAAAGTACAGTTGTGTACACTTATAAATGTAGATGCTCGAGTGTATTCACTGTTGCAGTCATCACATTTGGGTTATCTGCTTGCAGTAGCCCTCAGTCAGCCTGATTAACAAAGTCTTGGGTCCTGCATTGGTTGCTGTCCCTTCTTCCATGACGTCAGGTCGTCAGGGGTATAAAACATGCAGCTGACGTCATTACATCAGTTTTTCTTGCCCCAGATGTCAGGTGCCCCCCTAATGGGAAGCAATTAAATCTATAAATATACAGGTTATACTTCCAACAAAAAAACAAATACACCAAAAAGCTTTTGAGCATAGTAAAGGAGAGCAGAGGTATAGGCAAAAGAAGTAAGGGGGCTGGAGGGAGGGTAACCAGGACTGCAACAGTGAATATACTCAAACATCTACATTTATGGTAAGTGTACACAACTGTACTATGTTCTTCATGTTTCACTGTTGCAGTAATCACATTTTGGTAGATTCCCAAAGCTAAGGATGTGAGGAAGAATTTAGATAGCATTAGGACCAGCTATAAGGCCCTGCAAGACTGCAGTGGCAAAGCTAGCTCTGGATTTAGAGAAAATTGGCAGATGGTAATGCTTGGTAAAAGTATGTACAGCACTCCAGGTAGTTTCTAGGATGTTCCTGGTACGGACGCCTCTGAGAAAGGATGTAGAGGTAGATGCAGCCCTGGTTGAGTGGGGTCTGATCCCCTGTGGGATAGGTTTTCCATGGTGCTTGTAGCAGAAATGAGGGGGTACCAGTGTTGGCGTGGCCAGTCTGGTGCAATCAAAAATCGTCCTTGGTTTGTCTTGTTTGATCCTGTCCATTTGGAAATAGTTTGCTTTGAAATAGCCTTCCCTTCTGCCCCTGTAGCAAATGCCAGCAGCAGTTGGACAGATTTCCTTTGAGGTTTAGTCCTGTCCAAGTAGAATATAAGTGGTCTGTCCACATTTAAGGAGTGCAGTATCTGTTCCCCTTTATTCTGTGGATTAGGAAAGAAGGTTGGCAAATGAATGGACTGATTAAGGGCCACACTGGATACCACCTTGGGCATGAAGGAGGGATTGGTCCTGAGGGACACCGTGTCCGCATGAAAGATGATGAAAGGCTCCACTGCCATGAGGGCCTGTAATTCAGATACCCTTCTTGCTGAATTGATTGCTAAAAGGAAAGCTATTTTCCAAGAAAGGAATTTTAAGTGTCCAGTAGCAGCTGGCTCGAAAGGCGGAAGAGTGAGTTTCTCCAATACAAAGTTGAGGTCACCTGGGTGGTCCTAGATTTTTGGCCCCTCTGAGGAACTACTTGAGCAGTGGATGAGAGAAGATGGGAGGTTCTGTGTTATAATGAGCTGAAATGGGGGTGAATCTTTATGGAGGAGAAAGACAGGCCCTTGTGAAGCATCTCAGTTAAGTATTGTAAAATCTGAGGTAAATTGGGCACTGCTGTGCTCATCCCTTGAGATTGGTTCCAGGCACAGAATCTTTTCCTTTTTTTCAGCATAAGATTTTCTAGTACTAGGCCTCCTTGCCTCTAAAATGATATCCATCACTTGTTTACTGAGAGATGGTAAAGGAGAGATCAGGTAATTAGCCAGGCTGCTAGGTTCAGCGTTTGAAGCTGAGGGTGCAGAATCTGGTTCTCCTGCTGAGACAACAGGGTAGGAGTCTGGGGCAGGTGCTATGGGGCCAACAGTGACACACTGCGCAAGAGGGGGTACCAGTGTTGGCGTGGCCAGTCTGGTGCAATCAAAAATCGTCCTTGGTTTGTCTTGTTTGATCTTTAGTAGTACTTTGGAGTACTTTGGAGAGCAGAGGCAGAGGAGGAAAGGCATAAACTGATAGGTTTTTCCAGCTGAAGGACAGAGCCTCCACTTTCTAAGCTTGTTTGTGGGAAGTCCTTGTGCAAAATTTGTCCAATTGATAATTCTGGGGGGAGGCAAACAGGTCTATATCTGGGCTCCCCCATTTGCTTGTCAACATGTTAAAAATCCTTGATTTCAGTTTCCACTCGTCTGGGTCCATGAAGTTTCTGCTTAGTTTGTTTGCCTGGCAGGAATTGAGCTTGTAGATGCACTTGGTAGCTCAGGGCTGTGTTCCACAATGTCATGGCTAGTCTGGAGAGGGGGTAAGAATGTGTACCCCCCCCCGCTTGTTTATGTACCACATAACAGTGGTGTTGTCCGTCTTTACCATTAATTGTCCTGGAAGAATGTGGTCCTTGAAGGCTGTCAAAACATTCTGTACAGCTAACATTTCTTTTTGATTGATATGCAGGTGCATTTGACTTGGGTTCCATTTGCCCTGAATGCACTTCCTTGCCAGGTGAGCCCCCCATGCATAGTCTGATGCGCCTGTTAGGGTTTGGGTGGCAGGGGGTAGTGTGAATGGTAGTCCCTTGTTTTGGTGGCAAGCCTCTGCCCACCAAAGAAACTCCAGGCTTAGGCAAGGTATGATAGGAATCAATGCTTCTAGATCCTGAGAATGTTGACACCATAGGCTTTTTAGATACCATTGTAGTTTCCTCATATGCAGTCTTGCATATGGAATTAGAAGAATGCAGGAGGCCATGAACCCCAAGGCTTGTAGTATTTGCCTTGCAGATAGCAGGGTTTTTGTGGCCACTTGCTTGAAGTAGGTTGTCAAATGAATTTGTTTCGCTGGCATGAGGAAAGCCATCTGGGAAGTTGTATTCAAGCTTGCTCCCAGGAATATAATTTGTTGACAGGGTACTGGGTGTGATTTCTTTTCGTTTATGGTGTACCCCACACAAGTTAGCACCCTTTGTACAAAGGTCAGATGATTCAAAAGTATGTCCTGGCTTTTTGCCTGAATTAGACAATCGTCCAGGTATGGGTATATTTGAATATTTCTTTGCCTGCAAAATGCAATGACTGGAGCTAGGCACTTTGTGAATACCCTGGGCACAGCGCAGTAGATAAGCCAAAGGGCAGTGCAGAGAACTGATAGTGCGTGTAGCCTGCTTTGAAGTGTAGGTATCTTCTACAAGATTCGCTGATTGGGATGTGCAGGTATGCTTCGTTTAAATCTAGTGTTGCCAACCAGGCATCTTGGCTTAGCATAGGGAGCAACTGGTGAAGAGTCAGCATCTTGAAATTTGGAACCACCAAAAGGTGTTTAGAGTAGACAGGTCCAGGATAGGACGCCATGAACTGTCTTTTCTGGGTACCAGGAAAAAAAGAAGTTATGTACTCACCATAACGTTCCATCTGAGTAGGTAATCTTCATTTATCAGCAACCTGTGGGTATCGGATCCATATCGGATCTGAGCCGGCAGCTTCAAACAGTTAAGATCCGAGCTCCCAGCTCCTCCCCCCTTACCCATAATCCCCTGCTTACCCTTCCTGTCCTCAGATCGAGTTTGCTTAGCAATACAAAGTATTATAACACAGGAGTCACCTGCAATTCCTAACCTAATTTATCTGGAAAACAAGGGCTAGGAATCCTTCTAGTACGCACTATAGGTTAGGGGGATGGAGGGAGGGTCGGTTGCTGACAAATGAAGATTACCTACTCCGATGGAACGTTATGGTGAGTACATAACTTCTTTATCTGAAGTAGTTAACTTCATTTGTCCATCAACCTGTGGGACAGAGTCCCCAGCTACACAAACCTTGGGAGGTCCTCATGGAAGGATATTCCAGAGCACTGCGGAGCCGAAGGATGCTCTCCCTCTGGAAATTATGTCCAACATGTAATGGTTAATGAACGTATGAGATGAAGCCCAAGTGGCTGCTGAGCAAATGTCATCCAAGGAAACCCTGGACCAAAAAGCAGCAGAGGTGGAAATTGATAGGGTAGAATTAGCGTGGACTCCTTCAGGTTCGGGTCGACCAGAACTTTGATATGCTAGTAGGATACATTGGGAAATCCATCTGGACAATGTAACTTTCGATACTGGTTTTCCCAAAGAGGGTGTGACCAGCGGTCCTGTGCAGATAAAATCTTAATTGCCTGTGTACGTCCAGGGAATGTAACTTATATTCACCTTTGTTCTGGTAATTTGGAAAGAATACTGGTAAATTAATGGACTGGTTGATGTTGGGTTCTGACGCGATCTTGGGCAGGAAGGAAGGATTGGTCCTGAGGGAAACTCTATCTTTATGAAAAACCAAGTATGGTGGTTTGGCGCAAAAGGCTTGAAGTTCCGAAACCCTTCTGGCCGAAGTGATGGCAATAAGGAAGGCCGTCTTCCAGGATAAGAATTTTAGGTCCACCGTGGCTGCTGGCCCGAACGGAGGGGCTGTCAGAGATTGGAGAACGAGAGTTAAATCCCATGGAGGAACTGGATCTTTAACAGGAGGTCTCAAGAGGAAGGTGCCTTTTAAAAAGGTCTTACATAATTTGGAAGAGGCTATGGGGCCAAGACCATTTCCCACATGATAGTGGGAGATTGCAGCTAACTGGACTTTGACCGTAGAGGAGCTAGCACCCTGGTCGAATAAGGTTGATAAGAATTCTAGCACTGCTGGTAACGGGGCTGTAAAGGGATCTAAGTTTATGCGTTCCGCCCAGACTGAAAAACGTTTCCACTTGCTATTATAAACCTTCCTTGTGGAAGGCTTATGAGCGGCTACTAAAATAGCCTTAACAGATGATGAGATACCAGGAGTCCTAGCTATCACTGGAACTGGATCAACCAAGCTGTGAGCTTGAAATTGTCCAGGTTTGGGGTTGTCAACCCTAGCGGATGGGAGATCAGATCCGGCATGGGATCTAGAACCCATGGGGGGTTCACTAGGTGAGAACAGGCAAGGGAACCACGCTTGACGAGGCCAGAATGGGGCTATGAGGATCACTCTGCTCCCCAATCGACATGCTTTCTGCAAGAATTTCAGCATTAGGGGAAGAGGAGGATAAGCATAAAGTAGACCAGATGGCCAAACATGCACCAGAGCGTCTCTGGGGGATTCCCCTGGTGGAGTAATTAGAGAGAAGTAGTCGCTGCACTTTGTGTTCGAAGGAGACGCGAAGAGATCGCAGCAAGGTTGACCCCATTTGAGGAAAATATGCTTCGCCACTCTCAGGTTCAGAGACCACTCATATGGTGAAAGGATGGTTCGACTCAGCCTGTCTGCCAAGATGTTCGACCGGCCCGGAATGTGTGTTGCTATGAGAAAGCGGTTGGTGGAGATCGGCCATTCCCAAACTCTCATGGCCTCTCGACAAAGTGGGTAGGACCTGGTTCCCCCTTGTTTGTTGATATACCAGACGACTGACATGTTGTCTGTCTGAATTGCAATAGTTCCCAAGGGAAGAAGGCCTTGGAGTGCTTGCAATGCCAGAAGCACCGCCCTCATCTCTAGGACATTGATGTGCAACAAGGTCTCTGATTGGGTCCACGTGCCTTGAACGGTTCTGCCCATACAGTGCCCCCCCACCCAAGGCGAGAAGCGTCCGTGGTCACTGTGGCAAGAGGGGGAGATATAGAGAACGGACGCCCTTTCTGGAGGTCCAGAGACTGGAGCCACCAGAGTAGGGCTTTCTTGCAATCCCTGCCGAGGGGAATGGGTGAACTCAGTGGATGTTGCAGAATGGACCACTGAACCTGTAGGGTCCATTGCAGTACCCTCATGTTCAGGCGCGCCAATGGTAGTAGATTGATAGTCGCCGCCATAGAGCCTAGAGCCCTCAGGACCAATTCCGCTGGAGGAGCTGGGTAGTTCAAAAGGGCTAGCACGTGGAGCTTCAGGGTCCGAAGTCAAAAAGACCTGCAGAAGATTTGTGTCCAATCTGGCTCCAATGAAGTCTAAGACCTGGGTTGGTTGGAGAGAAGATTTTTGACATTGATTGTGATTCCCAGTCGGGAAGCCAGGTGGAGAAAATAATCTCTGGCTGAGCACAGTAGATGCCTGGTGGGGACGGACAGGAGCCAGTCATCTAGGTATGGAAAGACCTGTATTCCCTGAAGTCTCAGGTGGGCCGCTATCACTGCTAATACTTTGGTGAACACCCTGGGGGGCTGTGGTGACACCAAAGAGAAGGACCCTGAACTGGTAGTGGCTGGCTCCTAGCCGGAAGTGGAGAAACCTTCTGGATCGCCTGTCCATCAGAATGTGGTAGTACGTGTCCTTGAGGTCTATGGAGCACATCCAGTCGTTCTCCTGCAGGAGTGGGAGAATGGATTGAATGGTGACCATCCGGAACTTTTCTTTGGCCACTGACAGGTTTAGGAAGGATAGATCGAGGATTGGTCTTAGGTCCCCATTCTTTTTTGGCACCAAAAAGAACCTGGAATAAAAGCCTGATCCGGATTGGTCTGGGGGGACGTGCTGGATTGCTCTTTTTTCTAGCAGCTGAAGGATTTCTGCTGCTGCTGCCTCCCTTTGATTGGGTGGGACATCGGGGAGGCTTCGGGGTTTGGGAGGAAGGTTGAGAAAGGGAATCTTGTAACCTCTGGATATGATCCAAAGCAGCCAGCGATCTGTTGTAATGGACTCCCACATAGCTAGGTGCCTCGAGAAATGCCCCCCGACTGCCTCCAGAGAAGAGCAGTCGGGTAACCCTTCAGGGTTGCTGTGTGGGCTGATCAGAAAAGGGTTCTCTCGACCCGAAATTCTTCAGTCACCCTCTGCCTCTGGGCTGGCATCCACCCTGTCCTCCTCTGCCTCTGAAGGACGAGGGGTCAGGAGCGAAACGGGACTGCTGAGATTTCCGGAACCACATCTTCTTCTGTCCCTTTTGGTTCCTAGTGAAGGACCTCTGGGGAGCAGAGGAGCAGACTCAGACGGCAGACGTCTTCCCGTCTTTCTCGCTCTGGACCAGCGTGTCGCGTATGGTCTTGCCAAAGAGGGAAGAACAGTCAAACGGTGCATTAGCGAAGGACGCCTTGAAGGGTTCTGCAAAATCACAATGGCGGAGCCAAGCATGCCGTCGTAAGACAATGCCCGCTGCGCTAGCTCTAGTGGCTCCTTTCGTGGCATGAGAGAGGAGCCGCATAGAGGTGTTAGAAATGGATTTGAGTGTGGCCATTCGGGTAGAGAATACTTTCTTATCCTCTGCCGACATGGACTCTGGGGGCGACCCGGCATATACTTTGATGAGATCCTGCTGGAGTCATATCACATGTACCATATAATTTAGTGACCTTACCGAGAAGGTGGCTGAAGCGAACATCCGCTTCCCCAAATGGTCCCTCGTCAAAGACTCCTTGCTGGAGGATGGACCGAGGAACTCTCCTGGGCCAGTTCCTTTTTAGTGGCGGCCGCCACCAACATGGCATCTGCAGAAGTACCCTTGCTCCAGCAAGTTCTATCGGAAGGGGGACTAAGAATTTTATCGGGCTTCTTGGGAATGGGCTCCACAGTGTCCGGCTCCTTCCATGCCCTGGTAGTAATCAGGTCCACCAGGGAGTCGGCGGGAAGGGAAAACCAAGAGGTAGATGGGCCTGCGTAAAACACCTCCAGAAATACAGACTCATCCGAGGAAGGTTTTTGGGCGGACCACCCCCCTCTAATTCGAAGCGTTTCCATGATGTCTCCGATGGAGACGTCTTCGGGGGGTGACCTTGGGGAACCTTCCCGTTCCTCTAAATCTGTATCAGTTGTCAAGGACTCAGGTGAGTCCAAGTGCCTAGTCTTGCACTTACGTTTGTGAGGGACCTCCTCGGGGGGGGCTGTCCGAAGAGGCCTCACCAACCACATCCTGTTCCTCCAAGGGAACTATCTGGGACGTAGACGCAGGCTGTCCCTGGGGCTGGGTGATGAAAGGTAGGCCCGTCTGAGATGGAGTGCAGGGTGGAGCCTTAGCAGGAGCCTGGGGCCTCGAATCCCTCAATAGAAGCTTCTCCACAACATCGAACGCCAAAGAGGAGCTGCTCTCCCTGGGATCAGAGAGCAGTCCCCTAGGATCCGATGCGTGGATCGGAGCCGGCGCCGAAGCAGTCGGATCCGAAGGGCCAGTATGCTCCAACCGAGACAGAGCCGAAGACCCACTGACACCTCTGGATCCTAAGCTCAGCTCCTCTCGGCACCGAGAGCTCTGATCTGAAATGGGACCTGATAAACTCGAGGGTGCTGTCGGCGCTGAAGTACGAGGTACTATTGGAGCCGACACTCCCCCCGCTCCGACGCTACTCAGCTCCGAAGGCTCCGAACCCCGGAAGTGGGTCAGAGAAGGAGCTATCGGGGCGAAAAAAGGGGTTGAGCTCCCCCCCCGGGGGGGGGGGGGGGCAGGAGCACTCCCATCTGCAGCTGGGCCTGGAGGAACCTACGCATCATCCGGTCCATGTCTGCATCGGATAAGCTTCCAGTCGACCTAGAGGAGGCCACCGAGGCGGGAAGGGTGTGCCGCCTCGAAGGTGACCGGGTCTCCTCTTCCTCCGGCTACGGAGAAAAACGGGGTGAATGGAGCTGGGAAGGAGAAGGCCTGGAGGCTCTAGGAGAAGACGCTTGCTTGGCTGGCGGGGCTGAGGAGGAAGACTCGGTCCGCCGCTTGTGATGTTTATCCTTCTTGCGCTCCCTCCTAGCTTCCCTCTCCTCCTGGCCTGCGGTGGGAGGATGAGTCCCGGCCAGGGGAGCAGGGATGGGGGGGTGGCACTGTCGCGGCAGGTGTCACAGAGGGAGAGGAGGACGCAGTCGGATCTGGGGGCAACAGTCCTGCCAAGACCAACTTCGACCTCCTGTCCCTCAAAGCCCTGGGGTTGAAGGCTGCACAAATAGTGCAGCCTGAGGAGAGGTGGTCAACCCCAAGGCAAACAACACACAGAGTGTGGCCATCCGCTGGGGACAGCTTATGGCCACACTCGGTGCATTTAGAAAAAAGGCTTTAGGGGCCTCAGACATACTTAGAAAAAAATTCAAACACTAGGCCCAACGCAAACACGCCTTCACAAACACACAGGGGGAGGACAAACTAACTAAATACAGTTAAGATTAACTACACAAGTTTACTAATAAAACCAAAATACTAGGGGTAGCACACACACAAATATTTTTAAACAGAATAAAAAGGAAAGATTTTTCTCACAAAAACCTGTTCTACAACGCCTGGAAGCTCACTCAAGCTGCTGAGTGAAGGCAAACGAGATCTGGGGACAGGAAGGGTTAGCAGGGGATTGTGGGTAAGGGGGGAGGAGCTTGGAGATCGGATCTTAGCTGTTTGAAACTTCCGGCTCGGATCCGATATGGATCCGATACCCACAGGTTGATGGACAAATGAAGTTAACTACTTCAGATGTCTCGATTAGAAACCTTGCCCCTTTTCCTCTTCTGGTACCAACTGAATAGCCCCCATGCTTAAGACAGAAAGTACTTGCTTTTGGGCCTCTGCCCACTGATTTAGGGGTAGATCTGGCCATCCGCTTGGTGTTGGTAATGTGTGCAAGTGAAATCTGTATCCCTGGGACACTATTTAAAACCCATCTGTCCTGGGTAATGAGTTCCCAGTTCTTTGCATTTAGAGCAATCTTTCCCCCCAAAAGGGCAGTCAGTTGAGAAGTGCTTGAAAGTTTTAAAAAGAAGTCATTGAGACAATTTACTATAGAGGGAGTTTTATTACTCCCTGACTTAGAAGTGGAGGCCCCCCACTGCTTAGTATTGTGCGTACCCTGGGACTGAAGCCTGGGAGCTCTGCTGGATCTGGGTTTGGACTGAGAAGGTCTGGAAGAGGCAGGAAAGGAGCAATTCTTGGAAGGCCAATGCCTACTAAACCTTGGGGGTTGTACTTGTAAAAAATCTAACAGTTTGCATAGATTTAGCTTTTTCCTCCATCTTTTTAAGAACTTCTTCTGCCTTGTTGCCAAATAGGTGGTCCTGGTTTAAGGGAGCATCCAGTAATTTCGCTTTAACATGATCTGGCAAGGATTGCTCCTTAAGCCAAGCATGCCTTCTAAGTACTGACCCAGTTACAGCAACCACATTGCAAAGTATGTGTTCCAACTTGTTCAGCTGAATGCTGTAAATCCTTATTTTCAGCACAATCAGGAATCAGCATCATTTTCTGTTTAAGCAATCCAATATGCTGCTGATACTTGAATATATGAAACTGGCAGTTTAAGGCCTAATGGCCAAAGTTGCAGAAGTGTATACCTTTTTACCCCAGCTATCCAGCTCCCTGGAGTCTCTATCAGAGGGGGTAGGATTTTTGGCAGTAGTAGCTTTAATGCCCTTGGGTCCCTGTGGTCTCAGGATCCGCAGTAAGATTTTTAAAAAGGAACTTGTGAGAGTCAGGGACCGTGTAATATCTATCAGGTTTTCTGGGAGCAGGAGGTAAAGAGTCAGGGGCCAAGCTAGATTCTGAAAAGGCATCCTCAACAATGTCTAGTACAGGAGGTATGGCTAAAGGCCTGTGCTGGGGCAGTAGTAAGAAATCCCTAAGCCTCTTTTTAGAATCAGAGAAATCTGACTTTCCCAACGTAAATGCTCCCTGAATGTATGCAAGGTTTCACCAAAAGGGAAATCCTCTGGATGCGAAGCAGAGGGAATAGAGTCCTCAGCATCAGAATCCTCATAGGTAGATAAGGGTAAACCCTGGTCATCAGAGGAAACAGAAAATTCAGAATCCTGGTCAGAAGTATCATAAGCAAACTCAGTCCTAGGTCTCTTAGATGGAGAAGGCCGGTTTCCCCTGATTAAAGTAATAAGGTCTTCAGCCATTCTTATTTGTTTTTTAGGCATAGAGGCCTGACCATGCAGTCTGGGCATCAGTTTTCTAGGCATGATTCGAGTTTTAGGCCTTGAAGAAGAAGACGATGGCGTCTGTTTAATATGCAAATCAGTAGGCCTGAATACACCCTCAGAAGTCGGTGCCTGCAAAGCGGTTCCGGACCCATCCAAGGCAGAGACATCCATAGATGCCACAGTTGAAGCATCTCACGGCATACAGGACTCCAAGTGGGTCTCAGTCGAGTCCTGCGAATCTGAAGTAGCAGGTATCAGGGGCTGCGAAAGCACCTCACTGAGTACCAGCGAACTGGCGACTGGCTTAGAAATGTCATCGGCAGCTTTGGACCTAGGCGACCGGTCTCTGTCTTTATCTTTGCGCTTTTCCAGAATGTCAGTAGTCGGATGGCTTACCGAAGACCTACCAGGATAATTAAACCGAGCACCAAAATATTTAGAAGCGAAAATATACCGATGATGGATAGTTCGTGGTTTAAATAAGGCACAAAACCAACAGCGAGGTATGTCGTGGTCAGGACTTAGGCAAGGAATACAGTACAAATGAAAATCTTTGAGGTATTTGCTTTCCACAAGTAATGCAATTATTTACTTTTACTGACATTGGTTTAGAGCAAGAAAAAATTTCCTCAACGAGGTACTTAACTTTTAGTTGAAGACTTCGGTTCTGAAACTCGAAAATGAAAATTTCAGGAGTTGGCCAAGCGGCACTTGCGAACTGCTTCTGCTTCAGGCACCGTACGGCAAGAAAGACAGATGTAATGACGTCGGCTGCATGTTTTATACCCCTGACAACCTGACGTCACGGAAGAAGGGACAGCAATCGACGCAGGACCCAAGACTTTGTTAATCAGGCCGACTGAGGGCTACTGCAAGCAGATAACCCAAATGTGATGACTGCAACAGTGAAACATGAAGAACATCTGACAATTAAGAGTGTTCGTGACCAGGGTAACAGACATGTACACCTTTTTGACAGATTTATCTTGGGCTCTACCCCCTTTCTCGTTAGGCAAGGGGTTTTCTAGAGGCACTATCACTGGCTCCCTTGACATCTGAGGAAATCACCTCAGCATCTGCTAAAGGGTTCTTATCAGGTGTTTGTGGGAATCTGTTACCCTCTAGAAATGGTCTGGCTTCCTAGGACAAGGTGGCTGTGAGTCGGGCTACAGGCAAGAGTTCAAGAGAACATTGTCCATAACGTCAATAACTTAAGGAATGGCCAGAGGTTTGTGCTCAGGAAGCCTAAGAAATTCTCTAACTCTTTAGACAGACTGAGGGTAATCCTGAGCCTCCCAGATGAACTCCCTTCATCATATGGAGGGTCACTCCAAAGATGAAATCCTTAGGTGGTGAGGCTGAGGCAAGGCTTTCATCTGATTCACAGTCAGCATATAACTTATAAGAAATTTGGTCCGTATATGCCAGTTTATCTTCATCAGTCGTAAGAATCGGAAGACTCCTGGGGGAAGGTCTCTTTTTCTTTCCCTTTTGCCAAGATATGACCACGTGAAAGTGTGTGTGTGTGTGGGGGGGGGGGGTCTTATCAGGGTTCAGCTGCTTGGATCTCAAAAAAAAAAAAAATGAGATCCTCAGCCAGCCTGACAACAGCCTCTGGGTAGGCCTAGTATGACTGAGACCCAGAAGGCATACCCTGAGGCAAACTGGAAGCAGCATTCTTTTGCTTGGCCTTGGGCCTTGTCTTAAGTGTGGAGTCAGATGTAGTCGGTCCAAATCCCAGGAGTGCAGCCTCAGCCTGCATTCGGGTCAGCTGAGGTTTCCTGTATTGCTTAGGGGTTCCACCCTTCTCATAGGTACCGTTGTGACAGCAGCTGGAAGCCACAGCCTGCAAAGCAATCCCAGACCCATCCAACAAGGCGAGTCCCTTGATCCACATGGATGTCGACAGGACCAACAATGTAGTGGGCACCAGAAGGGTCTCACTAGAGGCCTTGGTCACATTCTATCACCAGAGGGGACTGCAAAAGCATCTCTCTTCCTCTGATAATCACAAGCCTGGGTAGACTGTCAGACACCGAATGGCTGTTGCCCAGTAACCTTGGTGACTTCAAAAGCTTCATTTTCCTAAGAGGAAATACAGACTAAGCTTGCCTGAGAAGCCATAATGCCTGTGAGTCCCTGATGCTCTCTTTCTTTCTCTAAAAACATTTCTAGTGATATTGCCCCTCACTTAATAGTTCACCAAGCCAGCAAACTGAAGACCTCAGTGTGTAAGTGGTCTGCTAGGAGGGGCCAAGCAGGAAGTGACAGAAGCCACCCCCCTAGTCCTAGGATCCTGCAGACAGGGCAGTAGGAGAGAAAAATATGGAATCCAAAATAGGGGAAAGGAGAATGGGAAGGAATAATGTAACAGTGATCAGTAGGACATCTAGTGTCATGGTAAGTTCTTACACAACTATAGTACATCCTGACTGAGATCACTGTTGCAGTATTCCAAACAGATAAGCGATTCCCACAGCTCAAGGAAAGAGACCAGAGAGGACCGACTTGGAATAAAACAGCTCTGGAGCTGTAAAAGGCAAAAATTATACAGTGTTTAGTCAAAATGTGTACAGAGGATGAAGTAGCAGCTTCCAGGAAAGTCTTGGCATCAACCCCTGTAAAAGGTCCCAAAAGATGCCACTACTCTGGTAGAGTGGACTGGAGGGCAAGAGGATATGGCAAGGATTTCCCCTGGTCTGAACAACAAAAGGAGATGGATTTGGAGATCCAGCTTGCAATGGTCTGCTTTGAAAGTGGCTAGCCCAGTTCGGTTTGCAGTCCATGAATGAAACAAACAGCTGGTCTGACTTACAAACAGATTTGGTCTTGTCACAATAAAATCTCAGTTGACTGTGTACATCTAGGGATTGCAGGAGTCTTTCCCCCCAATTCTGCATGTTGGGAAAGAAAGTAGGCAAGTGAATAGTCTGAATCAAGAACATCTCATTCACCACTTTGGGCATGAATGAGGGATCAGCTCTCAGGGACACCCTGTTTTTGTGAAATGTAAGAAAGGGTGAAAAGGCTAGGAGAGCCTGTAGCTCAGTGTCTACTCACAAAGTTGAGAGCCAGTAGCAAGATTGTTTTCCTGATGCAGAATCTGAGGTTTGCTGAAGCAGCTGGTTCAAACAGTGGCAAAGTGAGCTTTTCCAGTACAAAGCTGAGGTTCTAAGGAGGGGGTACAGATTATCTTGGGCATTTTAAATGCAGCATCCTTTTTAGGAACTGTCTGACCTCAGGCCTGAACATAACAGGTGGACACACGAAATGGATGACTGGTAGACTTTAACAGAGGAATATGCCAAACCTGTACTCATGAGTTCACACAAACATTTAAGGATAAAAGGAACTTTTTATTTTGTGGGGTCCTGACTACTGTGACTTCAAAAAGAAAATCTTTACCATTTGGCTATGTAGAATTTTCAAGCAGTGGTTTTCTTTGCCTTCTGGAGAACCCAAAACAAGTCCTCTGAAAACTGGTGCCTGAAAGTGATAAGAACCCAGTCACCCATAGGTATAGGGAGTACAGGTTCGAATGAAGCAGTGATTCCATATGTTGTGTGATGCTTGTGGTGATTGCCCCAGGTTAGATGAAACAGAAGGAAAACCGATAGTTGTTTTGGCCAAAGGGGGGTCATCATTAAGAGTCTTGTTTTTTCTTTTTGGACCTTCAGTAATACCCTTGGGATTAAGGGTAGCAGAGAGAAGGCAAAAAAAGAACTTCCCTGTCCACTGAAAGGAGAATCCATCTGTTCTCCAAGCTGAGGAGCAAGGAGTCATGGTGAAAAACTGGGAAGTTGCTTGTTGTTGTCTGAGGCAAATAAGTTTCTTAACAAGTCTGAAGTGTTCTTCACCTGTGCAGTAAGTCCAAGACCTTTCCGTTTTGGGTCCACTCATGAGTATCCTCAATAGACCTGCTTAATGAGTCTGCTAGAATGCTGTCCTGGATGGGATGTAAAGTATGACGAGGGACATGCTCTTCAGGATGGTGAGGTCCCAAGCATTCTGAACTAGTCTACATAACTGTCATGATCTGGTCCTTTCTTTTTTATTTATGCACCACATGACATTAGTGTTGTCTGTGAATACTCAAACAAGGCCTGGTTTCCAGATATGCGAGAAAACCTAAAGTGTTTGGATGAGGGCCCTCATCTCTTTCAGGTCAATAGTTTCCTTTTTGTGCTTTTATTGCCACCTGCACTAGACTCTGTGGGTACCTCATCCGAGGTGTCTGGGTACAGCTCTCATACTGAAGTCCGTGGTTTGAAGGGGGACCTTGGGTTGAGATTCACCTGGGCTACCCAACATGAGAACTCCTTTCTGACTCAAGGAATAAGGGGGATCTCGATCTAGAGTAGGTGTGTGTTCAGACCATATTATTTTCAGTTACCACTGAGTTTTTTCTTATATGCAACTTGGCTAGTGGGGGAACTGGGATGGTTGCTGCAAACCTAGGGCTCTTAGATGTTCCCTGGCTAAGCATTTGTCGAGTGAGGAAATGTTGTGGAAGTAAGCTACAAGACTTTGCACCTTCTCTCCTGAAGGTAGGTAGGCCTGTATTTTCTGTGTCCAGTCTGCAACCCAGGAGCATTAGGTCCTGAGTGGGCTGGAGGGAGGAGGTTTAAAGTTGATGGTAAACCCCAGATGCAAGAGGAGGTTGAGGGTAAACTGGAGATGATGCAATAGGGTTGATGGTTAGGCAGACTGGATTAGCAGAACATCCAAGTAAGGGAAAATCTGAATGTCCCACGTTTGGTAGAGGGCTATGAATACTCTTGGAGTTGTGGAAAGCCCAAAAGGCAAAGCAGTAAACTGGAAGTAAAATAAGCCAGTACAGAACTTGAAGCAATCAAGCAATAGGGATGAATAGGAATACATAAACAGGCACCCTTTAAATCCAGAGACTAGGTATGCCCGTGGAAGAATAAATGGCAGCAAGACTGCAGGGAAAGCATTTTGAAAGTTAGCAATAAAAAGTGTTTAGCAAACAGAGATCTAGTACGGGTCTTCATTGTCCTCCTTTTCTTTGAAGTATGAACAGTCTGGAATATAAACCCTTTCCTACAAATTTTACAGGCACAGGTCTTGTTGTACCAAAAGCCTATAGTTTGAGGAGTACACATGGTAGAAGCTGAAGTTGATTGTGGGGAAGGGGGTACACCGTTCAATGGAGGGAGTTCTTTGCAAGACATGGCATAATCCTTTTTTATGATAGAAATCACCCACTGATCTGTGGAAATCCTTTCCCAGTTTGAGATGAGCTGAGTTAATCTTTTGGACGGGCAGGACAGAACTGAGGGGAGGGGGTATTTGGAAGACAGTCACAGAGTTTTTTTTATTTATTTTTTGAGAAGGGAGGCCTCCCAGATCTGGGATCCTACTGAAGTTTTCTCTGGGAATCTCTTTCTGGGCACCTTCCTGAGTTTCTGAAGAGGTCTGGAGTCCCTTCTAACAAAGGGTGTGGGCTTGGCTGGGTAGTTCCTCTGGCATCTAGGCAAAGAGGTAAGCAGAATTTGCCTGTAGTCTTTTATAATTTTGCCTTGCTCTTGTAAGGCTTTAAATACGGTGGCTGCCTGTGGACCAAGCAAAAGATTCCTGTCTGAAGGCGAGTCAACGAGTATGGCTTTGACATCTGCACAACCATGCATACCTGCAAATGAAAAAAAAAAAACAGTAGCAACAGCTCTGTAAGAGGCCTCCACAGCATCATAATGAACATCTGACACTGTGCCTGGCCACTTAAGTAGCTTGATTAACCAGGGACAATAGTTGTTTGGAGTCTGAGCCCTTTGAATTTACCATTACCTTGTTCAAAGTGTTGATTATGGACAACAGGGCACTTAGTCATCTGGGTCTGGTAGTCAGTAGGCCTGAATGCCAGAGCAGAGGAGGTGTAAACCTTCTTTCCCCACCTAACCATGGCCCTACTGTCTTTGTCTGGGGGGAAGGGAGGGCATTGGCATAGGGTAGCAGACTAGAAAGTTTGTAACAACACATAAATACTGCAAAAGAATCCACCACAGGGTTCTTGTAGAAGAATTTAAGTTTAAGGACTTTGTAAAGCTTGTCTGCTTTATAGCAGCAGGGAGTTATGAGTCAGGAGCTGCAGAAGTAGACTGGAAAGCATCCAAAAAAGGCCTTCAGTAATTGGAGGGACAGGTGAAGGGGGAGAATGACTACTTCCAAACAGTTGTAATACCTTTACTGGACTTCTGAATTTGCCTTTACTCCCAAAAAGAAACTTCTTTCACAGGGGAGTCAGAGAAGATGGAACCATCATCTAAACAAACTTGGCCAGAGGGGAAATTTGAGAGGAATAGGCCACAGGAGGACAGAATTAGAGGCATCTTTATCTTCAGAAGAAGATAAATCAACTTATTTTTGAGAAGTAGGAGCAAGACAAGGAGCAGAAAAGGAGGGAGGTTTCAAAGCCATGATGGCCTTGTGAGAAATCCATCCATTCCTTCTCTCTAGACTGAGGAGCGGAAGGGACATGCTCAGTCTTCTGATGCTTTTTCAGCTTGAACCAAGGGTGCAGTTCAGAACTCTCATGTACCTCAGTTAACATTACGTGAATCTCTTCCCTGACTAAAATCTGTGAGATGCCTTCTGTTCCTTCTGAAATGATGATTTGCAGTCTCATCAGTCATATATTGGCAGCTGTCAGGGTCAAGGCATTAGAGGTGCAGTCAGACATAACATGGGTTCTGCAACCTCAGCAGGATTACTGAAATCTGAGTGAGTAAACAAGTGTGTCAGGTCTAGGACTCAATTTGTTTCTTGCGAGACAGAGGTACATCAGGAGTGGTGGGATCCACCATTCTTTAGTGGACAAATGCTTCAGAAATGATGTCTTTTAAGAATGAGTTGAGCACAGACAAATAGGATCACACATTGAGCACAAAGGATTGGCAAACAGATTAGGTCTTGAAGTAATGTTCTGCCCTAAGGCAGAAGAAACACTGGGTGTGGAGGCCTTTGTAGAGAATTTTTCTACAGCGCTCATACGTACCCCTCCTAGCTGACATTTAATACAGATACGACAAAACAATGTAAGCAAGCAAAGGAAGGTTCCCCAATGGGGCACTTAACTGTTTATT
This sequence comes from Protopterus annectens, assembly GCF_019279795.1. Classification (NCBI taxonomy): domain Eukaryota; kingdom Metazoa; phylum Chordata; order Ceratodontiformes; family Protopteridae; genus Protopterus; species Protopterus annectens. The sequence continues at coordinate 564,995,736 of NC_056741.1, read as the reverse complement.
CTAAGGAAGCAATGGCACCATCGACAAAGTGACAATCAATCTGATGGGTGTATGGCCTGCATTCAAAGCTAGAGGCAAGACTGTCTGGGGATCTACGTTCATGCACCCACTTATATATCCCTACCCTTGCAAGCAGAGGTCATACATCGGACGTACAATCCAGGAAAGGTTAAGCTTTGATACCCCAAGCCAGACATCAGCGATGGTAACCCATCTGTTGGGAATACTTAAACAGTGACGTCAGTCAGGACATCCAGTGTTGCTTTGGTCAAGATGGTGCTAATTAGGATCATCCTTGGCCTCTACTCCCTGATCTTTTGAAACGCCTTGGAGACGAAGGGAAGGAAAACCATACAAAAACAGATCTGCCCACACTATAGACAGGGCTTCTGCTGCCCAAGGACCTTTTGGAATTCTAGTGCAATAAATCCTGAGCGGATCCGGAGCGGTTTACAGGAGAAGCAAAAAAGTCTATCTCTGGTACACCACACTTGCGACCAGATCCACAAAAACTTCCTGTCGCTTTCATGTTGTGACACAAACAAGTCTTTGTGGGTTTTGTTCAAGCAGCTTTATTTTATACAAACACATCACTATAGAGGCTTACTGACTATAACTTAAGTAACTTATTGCACTTTGAGAGAGTACCTGTTTTGGCAGAAGAGGAACCTTACAAAAGGGCAGATAATTAGGATCTCCAGATTAACTAGTGACAGCAACAAATCTTTGGAGGATTTGGGAATTTTGAAGGGGTTGTTAAGTGATAGAGGGTACCCTAAAACTCTCCTTAAAGGGCAGGAACAATATGTGATTAGTAGGAGGAAGAAATAGTATCCTTCGTTGCTGAAAAAACCCGAGTTACAGATGATGGGGGATAAAGAGCCAAAAGTTGACTCATTTTGTTGCGTTATGACTTATGACAGCTATTCACTGGAGATGAGGAGGATCCTGGAGAAGAACTGGTGTGGGGTATTTGGAGCTTTTGGTTTAATGGAGAAGGTGGGACCCAGCCCTAAGTTTGTATGTAGAAAAGGGGATATTATGAAATCTTTATTTGAAAGAAATCAGGACAAAGACAATATATCGGTTCTGGGGAAGATGAGCAAGTGCAGAGCCTGTATGGAATGTAGGTTTATGTATGAGACTAAAACAGTCATTGAAGGTTATCAAAGGGTTATTCCGATAAAAGGGGCGTACAACTGCAAGACTAAGGGGGTCGTATATGTGGCCCTATGTCAGACATGTAATGCCTATTATACAGGAAAAACGGAAAATGAATTAAGAAAGAGGGTGTATCAGCACAACTATGCCATTAGAAGACAGGATGGGACCAATGCCTTATTTAGGCACAGTATCTTATGTAAGGATTCGTTGAAGGTTGTGCGTCAGGGCTGGCAACTTGGCATGTAAAAATCTACTGCCAATCATTAGCGGACCGGAGTTCCGCTGTGGCGACCCCTAACAGGGAAAAGCCGAAAGACGCAAATCTTATGTAAGGATTTTAAAAAATTTAGATTTTGTGTGTTAGAGAAGGTTAAAAAGCAGGAAAGGGGCAAATGGTATAATTTTTTGGAACATAGGGAAACATTTTGGCAGGTTTTATTAAATGCTAGCACCCTGCCTGGTTTAAATGATAGGATTTTGATTAGTAGCTTGTTGAACTTAAGGGCAGAAGAGGTTTAGAAACTAAAAGCTAAAAAAAATTAAAAAAATAAACAGTGTGGTTTCCTTTAGTAACAAGAAGCCTTTACCCACTACCCACAAGAAGCTTAGATGGGGTATTACAGTGATACAAGTTTCAGCGGGGATTGGGTATAAATGTTTATAAATAAATTATTTTGTAGGGTTTAGTTCCAAATGAAGGGCAACATGTATATTTACTTATATTAACTAGAAGTTTTTACTATTTTTAAAAAAAAATGTAAATTGATGTATGGTCACAAGATTTTTACGTGGTATTTAAAGGATAGAAAATGATGTGTGTTTTTTGTATCTGATGAAGTTCCGTTTTTGTGTGTGAATAAAGGAACGAAAGGGCTTATACAGCCTTTCTTGGAGCTCGTGTTGTTGCCTTATTTCTGAAAAGAACCTTATGCCGTTAAGTTTTTGGAGTTGTGACTGTTTTGGATCTTTATTTTCTTTTTGTGATCACATCATAGTATCTTTACATAGGTGTGGTAGCAATTTATTTTTGTGTGTTAGCTCTCTTAAAGGTGCTGTCAACTCACTGAAATCTGGCATAAATGTTCCTAAATTGTTGACCATGCCCAGAAAACGCTGTAAACCTTGTACATTATCTGGTGCTGACATCTCTAGAACAGCTGTTTGCTTGGTCGGGTCAAGTCTCAAGTCTATATTTGTGAACAAATGTCCTACGTTCATAACTTCTGGAAGTCTGAATTTGCACATCAGAGGATTGAGCTTTAAGTTTGCTTCACATGCTCTGTCTAGAACTTTCTTGGGGTTTCTGTTATGCTGTTTCACCATTGCCTCCCAACTAATAGATCATTTACTATTATGGCACAAGGACAACCTGAAAAAATTTGTTCTACGGCACACTGGAAAACTTCACTTGCAGAATTTATTCCAAATGGCATCCTTAGGAATCTGTATCAGCCAAATGGAGTACCAAAAGTAGTTAGAAATGAGGATCTGTGATCAAGCAGCACTTGCCACACTGAACTCTTTGCATCCAAAAGAGAAAGTGCAGTGGCATTCGGAATTACAGCTGCAACTTCAACTGTGCGCACTGGATGACATGGTCTTTTTGACGTTGTTGTGTCTTTCGGCTTTTCCCGGTTAGGGGTCGCCACAGCGGAACTGCGGTTCGCTAATGATTGGTAGTTGATTTTTACGTGCCGAGTTACCAGCCCTGACGCACAACCTTCAACGAAGGTACGCCCATTCACGCAGGTTTCATTTTAATAATTTGTTCAAATCTCTTGGATAAATGCATATTCTGATTTCATCTGAGCCTTTATGAGCAGCTACCATGGACAACACCCATTCAGTTGATTCTGTGACTGGACAAAATCACACCTTGCAGCACCACTTTATCCAGCTGAGCTTTAACTTTATCTTGCAATAGCTATCGGAACTGTTCTTACTGATCTGACTACTGGAGTGATCTCCGGGTCTAACTTCATGGAATACACAACTGGAAGTTTGTCCAATTTGTTATCAAAAACATCAGCATACTCTGAGAAAATGGTTCCAGAAAAATTGGAACTTGGAACTGCACTCACATGATGAACCTCTTTAGCAAAAGAAAGCAGACTCATTCTTATACCATCTCTGAGACCTAATAAAGATTGCACTGGTCGGACTATGTAGAACAAGTTGCAACAGTTCTCAGTCAAACAACATGACAAAGTATCACTGAACCTTCAGTATGAATTTCTTCACCTCCATAAGCAATAAGTCTCGCACTGCTGGTTACATTGAGATGTTCATTAATTCGCACTCTTGCAAATGTGTCTGCTGATATAACATTACACTTTGACCCAGTGTCCACTTTGAGCTCTGTGGATTTTCCATTAATCAAGACCGTACAAAATACTTCACACTCCTTGTTAATAAGTTCACTGCATCAAATCTTTCTCCAAGCACTTGATATACCCATCTACATAGAAAGCTGTTTTGGTACTACTTGATCACCTTGCTTTTTTGTGTGACCTTTTTTTACAAATGTGTGAGGCTAACTTGATTTGCAAAACTTTTGGAAATGGTTCCATTTTTTTACACTTGTGACACTGCTGACCAAATGTTAAACACGTCTCTCTTTTAGACTCATGATTTACACCACAACTGTGACAGTGAACAATAAAGCAAGATTTGGGTTTTGCTGTCTTGTGTTTATGTTGCACTGAGCTTGCGGTGAAGCTTGCATTTTTTCTGGAACTTGCTAGAAAACCTTGTGGCGTCTTTGGAAACCCTGTAGCTGCCACTTGCTTAGGCCTGTTTTTATTTATGTGTTGCATACTGTATGTTTGCTGTACAGCTCACTGAAACCATGATTTTATCACTTGCAAGCATACTCATGTGTCTTTCCGTTACCTCATGGATCTGACAAATCTCTATTGCCGTGCTTAATGTTAAATCACCGTCACAAAGCAAAATATTTCTCACAGCAGCACTGTTAATACTGCATACAAGTCTGTCCTTTATCAGCTCATCTTTTAAATCACTAAATTGAGACGTTTTAGCTCTAGTTCTCAAGTCAGTTATGTAAGCTGCAAATGCTTCCCCTTGTTTTTGATTTCTTGTGTAAAACAAATGCCTTTCTAATGCAATATTCATCAGGGAGTTGCACAATTCTCTGAACTTGAGCTTCAAACACTCGGGGTCCTCCCTTGATTCAGCTTGCCTAACAATATGGCGGTCTGCACTTTCTTCTTCATACACTGCTGGTGCATATACAAATGAACGCACTCTTTCTATGGCCTCATACCCTGCTAGGTTTAGCAAAATGAATGCCCTGGTACGTGCATCTCTATCTGCATAAGCTGCTTGTATAAAAATATCATACTCTTGCTCAAATATTCTCCAGTTTTCTGCAATATTCTGATTAAACACAACTGGTTGGGGTTTTCTAAATCTATCTGCCATACTAACACATACCAGCAAAGAATCTTGCAACTATGCACAAATACACACACATACACATGTGCACAAGTAACAGGCATGCACAGTACTTGCATAAAAGCCTTTGTGCTCTGAACTTTTACTTTCTTATCAGAATTATGTGGATGAATGGACTCGTAGTACTTTTGAATGACTTAACTTTGCAAAATAAACTTCAAGCTTTTTTGATGTTTTACTGAACTTTGCAAAATAACTTTTTTGGACTATTTGATGGTTTACGGAGCTTTGCAAAACAATTTCTTGGGCTTTTTGATATTTTACGGAATCTTTGCTTGGTAAAGGCTTTTTGATAATTTACGGAATCTTTGCTTGGTAAAGCCAGAAATGCTAAAGTAATTGCTTGGAATTTTATCGATAAAGGCAGGAGAATGCTACAGTCATACGCCACTGCTTGTTAACGTCATCACTTTAAGAAACATTTGAAAACTTTACGATGCAACCGAGTAAAGTACAACCCGAATAAACCGAACATATGTTGCCCAAAACTCTATGACTTTCAAAGTAATTGTACTTTGCAAATAACTGCATACAGCACACTGAAATGTCCCCAAAATGGCAGGACCTTGCTAGGCAACTCTTTACAATACAAGAAGCACTCTGTAATGACGACAGTTTGTGAATAGACACACCCAGCACAAGAAGTTATCTTCAAAATAACGATGGTTTGACCAAATTGCATGAACTAGTTGCACTTTGTACACAACAAAGTCTTTGAAATACATGCACAGTAATAAGCACACACTGCAAGCACTTTTACACACTCTGAGATACTGCAAATAACTTTAATTATGCCCTTGATTCAATATGAAGTTGAAGTTATGCCTAAACACAGCACTCTGCCCAAATATACAGTCACTTTGCTTTATTTTTGCTTAACATGCCCTTTTTCTTTTCTTATTATTCGGTTTGCTTACGTCCTTTTTATGCCAAATGCACTTTTCTTGTAGTCATTTTACTCTAAACACGTCCAATTCTGCCTTAAACACATTCATTTTCTTTTAAACATGCTAGTTTTTTCCTTTACTGTTAATCGTTTCATCAAATACTTTTATCCTAAACATTTTCTTTAGTTAACAAAATTTTTCCGTACTTTCCTCTTGCCTGGTATTGTGGTTTGAAACCTTGTAATGCCTTCTTTTGCATCAAGTAAACAATCTGCATTACTTCTCATAACAGTTGATTCTTTCTGGTTATGTCTGCACTCTCTTCTCTCATTTTTACCTTTGCTATTGTCTTTACATCTCATGGCTCCGAATATACTTCTCTCTTCCATCCCGGTTCTGACACCATGTCGCTTTCATGTTAGGACACGAATAAACAAATCTTCGTGGGCTCTGTTCAAGCAGCTTTATTTTACACAAACACATCACTATACAGGCTTACTGACTATACCTTAAGTAAACTTAGACACAAACTAACAACGGCGATCATGTATGCTTACGCTTTGGCTGCATCTACAAAATGGCACTAGGGACTGCACGTGTCTGAAATTTATACATACATGCATATCCTTGCATGTTTCTTAAAGATAAAGCACACACAAGTCACACACTGACCTACACTTCCCTATTTAGCATCCATGTCCTCTACTGCTGTTGTGCATAATCTTTCTGGCAAGTTATTGTCCTAGATGTGGATATACTAGGCTACCAATGTCACTCCTATTCGCCTGGTTCACCTCCAACACCTGCAAGTCCAATCTGCACAAGGAGGTAAAAATAGGTCCTGCCTTCTTGTTATGTACCACAAACCTATAGCGTTGTCTGTCCTAATAAAAGAGGGGACGTGGCTGTCAAATGTTCTTAAATACCCTGATGGCAAGAATCATTTCCATAACTTCCTTTATGTCTATGTGCTTTCTACACATTGGCTTGCCTGAAGTCCCTTGGACTCTCAGAACCCTTACAAGAGCTTCCCAACCAGTGTCCAAGGAGTCTATAGTCAGACTCTGGGACCCTAGGAAAAAACTCAAATGGAAACTCCTTTATTCAAGAGGACTTTCTCTATCCACTACTCAGTTTCTATATTATGCAAGGTAGCAGAGGTGTGCTGGCCTGGATGGAATACAGATGCTGGCACCATCCATTCTGGAAGTACCACAAACCTGGCTAAGGGGACCGTCCATATGCAGGCTGTCATGTATCCCAGCAATTTGAGGAATTGCCTGTCCAGGATGCTAGCATAGCTGGTAATCTTCTTGAAATGCTGACAAAAGGAAAGAGATCTTGTTTAGGGCGAAGATATGCCATCTGTTTATCCAAATCCTGAACAGCCCCTGGAACATAACTTAACTTGCTAGGGCAGCCTGAGATTTCTGTAAGTTTACAGACAGTAGTACTCTTTAGAAACATGCCATGACAATTTCTAGAGTCCTCTGAATCTCTGATGGGGAAGAGGCCTGAAAGAGTAAATCATGCCAGTAAGGGTAAAGTACAGTTTTGTACCTACCATAAATGTAGATGTCCGAACTGGATAGCATCTGCAGTCATAACAACTGGGTTGTCCTGTCGTCAGGCAGCCCTTCGGTCGGCCGGATTCCAAAGTCTGGGTCCAGCTTCGGCTGATGTCGCACTTCACCCGACGTCATCTCTGCTGGTCTTCGGGTATAAAGGCATCAGCCGACGCCATTTTCCTCAGTGTTTCTTGCCCCAGATGCCAGTTGCCCTCTTGGAAGGCTAAATTTTGGATAAATGCCAATGTTTCCAAAAAGATAGAAGGCAAACACAAAAAATAAGCATGTATGTACATATATACAAACAAATACACCATAAGAGACTCCCCCTCAGCTAGCTATTAGGAGGGTAAATACCTAGGAGTACCACAGAGGGGAAGGAGGGAGGGTAATCCTGACTGCAGATGCTATCCAGTTCGGACATCTACATTTATGGTAGGTACAAAACTGTACTATGTCCTTCATGGATGCATCTGCAGTCATAACAACTGGGTAGAATACCATAGCCAACTAGGGGAGGAGGAAGATAAAATTATGGTGTGGTTAGGATCCCTTGCAGTACAGCAGTGGCAAACCCTGCTCGGGATCTAGAATATAGAGGTAAATTATAATGCTTGGCAAATGTATGCACGGAGGTCCAAGTAGCCGCCTCAATACTGTCCTTGGTTGCCACTCCTCATAAGAAAGCTGTGGTAGTGGCTGTAGCCCTTGTAGAATGAGGCCTTATGTTCTGTGGAATTGGTTTTCCATGGAAGGAGTAACAAAATCTTATGCAATTTCCTATCCATTTGGAGATTGTCTGTTTGGAAATTGCTTTTCCTTCCCTCCCTGTTGCATAGGCTACAAAAAGCTGATCAGTTTTTCTGTTACTTTTGGTTCTGTCCAGGTAGTAGCGTAGCTGTCTATGTATGTCCAAGGTATGCAGCATTCTTTCCCCTCTGTTTTGTGGATTGGGGAAGAACGTAGGTAGGTGGATTGCCTGGTTTAAAGACACTCTGGATACCACCTTAGGCATAAATGTAGGATTAGTTCTCATGGACACCCGATCTTTGTGGAAGATTAGGAAGGGTTGTACTGCCATTAAGGCCTGTAGTTCCGAAACCCTCCTTGCTGAGGTAATTGCCAGTAGGAAAGCAGTTTTCTATGATAGGTGTTGTAGATCTGCTGTTGCTGCTGGTTCGAACGGAGGGAGTGTCAACTTTTCTAGCACAAAGTTAAAGTCCCATGCTGGTAATGGTGGTTTCCTTGGAGGTTTTACATTCTTGATCCCTCTGAGGAACTGTCTGAGTAGAGGATGTGAAAAGACAGGTGGATCAAAGCTATATTCTGCTGAAATAGCTGATGCATGTATCTTGATGGAGGAATAGGACAGGCCTGTATGTAAAAGCTCTGCCAAGTACTCCAGAATGTTTGCAATATCTATATTCGACATCTTTTCCCCTTTCAGTACTCCAAATGACAAACCTTTTCCATTTTCCTGCATAGTTCCTTCTTGTTGAAGGTCTGCGGGCTTCAAGGATAATGTCTTTAACCCTTTGGGAAAGATCTGGAGTAGTTGCTGCTATGTGATGTTCCAGGCAGTCAGTTGCAAAGTTTTTAGGTTGGGATGCATGATGCTGTAGTTGTTCTGAGTTAACATCAAAGGCATCAGGGGTATTGACCACATTTTCTCCCGAGACATGCTCCTCAGCAATGGGTACCAGTGTTGTCTTGGCCAGTTCGGAGCTATCAGGATTATCCTTGGACGTTCCTCTTTGATTTTCAGTAATACCTTGTGTATCAAGGGAAGAGGTGGAAATGCATATGCTGTCAGACGTTTCCAGCTGAAGGAGAGAGAATCCACCTTCCATGCAAGTGGGTGGAATGTCCTTGTGCAGAATTTTTGAGCTGGTGATTGAGAGGGAAGCGAATAGATCTATTTGTGGCATTCCCCATTTCTTTGTGATGGTCTTGAAGATGTCTGGGTGTAGCATCCATTCGTGAGCATCCGAGGTGGTTCTGCTTAACATGTCTGCTAGGGTGTTCTCTTTTCCCGGTACAAATATTGCCTGTAACTGGATGTTGTAGCTGAGAGCCAGATTCCAAAGGTCCAAAGTCATTCTGCATAGGGGGTATGAGTGAGTGCCTCCCTGTTTGTTGATATACCACATGACTGTGGTGTTGTCTGTCCTTATCAGATGGCCTTCTTTGAGGAATGGTCTGAATTTTTGGATTGCCAGTTTTACTGCCAGCATTTCTTTTTGGTTTATGTGCAGGTGCAGCTGGTCCTGAGTCCACGATCCTTGTACGCATTTGTCCAGCATGTGCGCCCCCCATCCTAGGTCTGAGGCGTCTGTTGTGATGGTTTGGCTTGCTCGAAAGTTGTGGAAGGGTAGGCCTGGGTTTGACTGGCATGCTTGGGCCCACCAGAGGAACTCTTGTTTTAGGCATGGGATTAATGGTATTTCTGCTTCTAGGCTGTGCCTGTGTTGAGACCATAAATTCTTTAGGTACCACTGTAGTTTTCTCATATGCAATCTGGCATGTGGAACCAGGATTATGCAGGATGCCATGAAGTCCAAGGCCTGCAGAACTTTTCTTGCTGTTAGTTTGTTCTGCTTTGTTAATGCCAAGAAGTAAAGAGGGAGTTCTTTTTGTTTTTCTGCAGTTAGGAATGCCATTTGTTTTACTGTGTCCAATTCCACCAAGAATGTTCTTGTTTGGGATGGTATCAGCCTTGACTTTTGTAAATTGACTGTGTATCCCAGGGCTTGTAGCAAGTAAATGACCCTTTGTAAATCTGTTGTCAGCTTGCTTTTGTTGTCCGCTTGTAGCAGGCAGTCGTCCAGGTATGGATAAATTTGGATTCCCTGAAGTCTGCAGTGAGCGATTACTGATGCCAGGCATTTTGTGAATACTCTGGGAGCAGTAGATAAGCCAAAGGGCAATGCTGAGAATTGATAATGCTCTGATCCTGCAAGAAATCTGAGGTATCTTCTGCAATTGGGTCGAATGGGGACGTGCAGGTATGCCTCCTTGAGATCTAGAGTTACCAGCCAACACTCCTTGCCCAGCATGGGAAGAAGTTGCTGTAGGGTCAGCATTTTGAATTTTGGGACAATGATATATGTGTTTAAGATGGACAGGTCGAGAATAGGTCTCCAACTTTTCTCTTTCTTGGTACTAGGAAGAGTCTGGAGTAGAATCCTTTGCCCTGTTCTGTTATTGGTACTCTTTCCACAGCTCTCATCTTTGTTAATTTCATTATCTGCTGTAGAGCTTCTATTTTTGATTTGGAGGCAGGTTTGGCATTCCTCTTTTACTGGTAAGGTGTGGAAGTGGAACCGTAGCCTTGGTCTATGGTTTGCAAAATCCACTTGTCTTTTGTGATATAGTGCCAATTTTTGAAAATAAGGCTAACTTTCCGCCTAATGGTGCTGCTATTTTTTTACACAAATGTGTGGGAGCTAACTTGATTTTACCAAAGCACTTTTTGGAAATGTGGTTCCATTTTTACCGCTTGTGACACTGCTGACTTAAATGTTAAACCACGTCTAACTTAGACTCATGATTTACACCACAACTCGACAGTGAACAATAAAGCAAGATTTGGATTTTGCTGTCTACCGACTGTTTATAAACTGCACTGAGCTTCCGCAGTGAAAGCTTGCATTTTCTGGAACTTGCTAGAAAACCTTGTGGCGTCTTTGGAAACCCTGTAGCTGCCACTTGCTTGAGCCTGTTTTATTTATGTGTTGTTTGCATACTGTATGTTTCTACTGTACAGCTCACTTTAGAGAACCATGATTTTATCACTTGCAAGCATACTCATGTAGTCTTTCTTCCGTTACCTCATGGATCTGACAAATCTCTATTGCCACGTGCTTAATGTTAAATCACCATCATCGCAAGCAAAATATTTCTCACAGCAGCACTGTTAATACTGCATACAAGTCTGTCTTTATCAGCTCATCTTTTAAATCACTAAACTTCAGAGCGTTTAGCTCCCTAGTTCTCCAAGTCAGTTATGTATGGCTGCAAATGCTTCCCTCTTGTTTTTGATTTCTTGTGTAAAACAAATGCCTTTCTAATGCAATATTCATCAGGGGGTTGCACAATTCTCTGAACTTGAGCTTCAAACTTTCGGGTCCTCCTTGATTCAGCTTGCCTAACAATATGGCGGTCCTGCGCACTTTCTTCTTCATTACACTGCTGGTGCATATACAAATGAGCTGCCTCTTTCCTGTGGCCTCAGACCCACCTGCTAGGTTTAAGCTTAAAATGAATGCCCACAGTGCGTGCATCTCTATCTGCATATTAAGCTGCTTATATAAAAATATCATACTCTTGCTCAAATATTCTCCAGTTTTCTGCAATATTCTGATTAAACACAACTGGTTGGGGTTTTCTAAATCCATCTGCCATACTAACACATACCAGCAAAGGATCTTGCAACTATGCACAAATACACACACATGCACATGTGCACAAGTAACAGGCATGGACAGTACACATAAAGCCTTTGTGCTCTGAACTTTTACTTTCTTATCAGAATTATGCGGATGAAAGAACTTGTAGTACTTTTGAATGACTTAACTTTGCAAAATAAACTTCTCAAGCTTTTTTGATGTTTTACTGAACTTTGCAAAATAACTTTTTTGGACTATTTGATGTTTTACGGAGATTTGCAAAACAATTTCTTGGGCTTTTTGATATTTTACAGAATCTTTGCTTGGTAAAGGCTTTTTGATATTTTACGGAATCTTTGCTTGGTAAAGCCAGAAATGCTAAAGTAATTGCTTGGAATTTTATCAATAAAGGAAGGAGAATGCTACAGTCATACGCCACTGCTTGTTAAAGTCATCACTTTAAGAAACATTCGAAAACTTTACGATGCAACCGAGTAAAGTACAACCCGAATAAATCGAACATATGTTGCCCAAAACTCTATGACTTTCAAAGTAATTGTACTTTGCAAATAACTGCATACAGCACACTGAAATGTCCCCAAAATGGCAGGACCTTGCTAGGCAACTCTTTACAATACAAGAAGCACTCTGTAATGACGACAGTTTGTGAATAGACACACCCAGCACAAGAAGTTATCTTCAAAATAACGATGGTTTGACCAAATTGCATGAACTAGTTGCAATTTGTACACAACAAAGTCTTTGAAATACATGCACAGTAATAAGCACACACTGCAAGCACTTTTACACACTCTGAGATACTTCAAATAACTTTAATTATGCCCTTGATTCAATATGAAGTTGAAGTTATGCCTAAACACAGCACTCTGCCCAAATATACAGTCACTTTGCTTTATTTTTGCTTAACATGCCCTTTATTTTCTTATTATTCGGTTTGCTTACGTCATTTTTATGCCAAATGCACTTTTCTTGTAGTCATTTTACTCTAAACACGTCCAATTCTGCCTTAAACACATTCATTTTCTTTTAAACATGCTAGTTTTTTCCTTTACTGTTAATCGTTTCATCAAATACTTTTATCTTAAACATTTTCTTTAGTTAACAAAATTTTTCCTTACTTTCCTCTTTCCTGGTATTGTGGTTTGAGCCCTTGTAATGCCTTCTTTTGCATCAAGTAAACAATCTGCATTACTTCTCATAACAGTTTATTCTTTCTGGTTATGTCTGCACTCTCTTCTCTCATTTTTACCTTTGCTATTGTCTTTACATCTCATGGCTCCGAATATACTTCTCTCTTCCATCCTGGTTCTGACACCATGTCGCTTTCATGTTAGGACACGAATAAACAAATCTTCGTGGGCTCTGTTCAAGCATCTTTATTTTACACAAACACATCACTATACAGGCTTACTGACTATACCTTAAGTAAACTTATACACAAACTAACAACTGCGATCATGTATGCTTACGCTTTGGCTGCATCTACAAAATGGCACTAGGGACTGCACGTGTCTGAAATTTATACATGCATGCCTATCCTTGCATGTTTCTTAAAGATAAAGCACACACAAGTCACACACTGACCTACACTTCCCTACTTAGCATCCATGTCCTGGAGTCTACTGCTGTTGTGCATAATCTTTCTGGCAAGTTATTGTCCTAGATGTGGATATACTAGGCTACCAATGTCACTCCTATTCGCCTGGTTCACCTCCAACACCTGCAAGTCCAATCTGCACAAGGAGGTAAAAATAGGTCCTGCCTTCTTGTTATGTACCACATACCTATAGCGTTGTCTGTCCTAATAAAAGAGGGGACGTGGCTGTCAAATGTTCTTAAATACCCGGATGGCAAGAATCATTTCCATAACTTCCTTTATGTCTATGTGCTTTCTACACATTGGCTTGCCTGAAGTCCCTTGGACTCTCAGAACCCTTGCAAGAGCTTCCCAACCATTGTCCAAGGAGTCTATAGTCAGACTCTGGGACCCTAGGAAAAAACTCAAATGGAAACTCCTTTATTCAAGAGGACTTTCTCTATCCACTACTCAGTTTCTATATTATGCAAGGTAGCAGATGTGTGCTGGCCTGGATGGAATACAGATGCTGGCATCATCCATTCTGGAAGTACCACAAACCTGGCTAGGGGGACCGTCCATATGCAGGCTGTCGTGTATCCCAGCAATTTGAGGAATTGCCTGTCCAGGATGCTAGCATAGCTGGTAATCTTCTTGAAATGCTGACAAAAGGAAAGAGTTCTTGTTTAGGGCGAAGATATGCCATCTGTTTATTCAAATCCTGAACAGCCCCTGGAACATAACCTAACTTGCTAGGGCAGCCTGAGATTTCTGTAAGTTTACAGACACTAGTACTCTTTAGAAACATGCCATGACAATTTCTGGAGTCCTCTGAATCTCTGATGGGGAAGAGGCCCGAAAGAGTAAATCATACCAGTAAGGGTAACGGTGGATTGATTTCCTTCATGATGGAATTACTGCACCAGGAATCAAGTTCCCTAAATACAGTTAACAAGCCAAAGGGCAAGAATGTAAAGTAAAAATGAGAATTTCCAGTCTCGAATCTTGGAAAATGCCTGTCTCCCTCTGCTATGGGGATATGCAAGTGATGTCACCTAGGGTCATCATTAGAGCTCTGCGCAAAATGAAGGGTAAAAGTTTCTGCAGGATCTGCATTTAGAACTCTGGGACTAGTAAATATCTGTTCAGTCTTGCTATGTTGGACAGGGGTCTCAAAGAATCTTCTCTTGGGAAGATAAAGTCCCAAGTGAAAGCCTGTTCTTCAGTCTCATTTGGGTATCATTTTTAAAACACATTGGGCCAGCAGACTGTACCTTTAGAAGCAGCCTGACCTTGTGTTTTGCAAGACACATCTGTCTTAATTATTTTTTTTCCATTGGTTTGCAAAAGGGGACAGTTTGCCTCAATTTTTCCTGAGAATACTGAAGGAGAAAGGGGAGGTAGAGAAGTGGAGCTGGGATTTACAGACAGAGAGGGGAAGGGAGGTGAGGCAGAGAGTCATAGCTTCTCCCAGTGGGTGTCTTGGACTGGAAACCCCAAGACCAACTATTGGAATTTCTACCTTTTTTAGTTTTGCCTCTGACATGTTTGGAAGGAAAGGACCAACTTCTGCTTGGACAGTTACTGACATTTCCAGGTTGAATTAAGTAAAATAGATCCTTGATGGATTGCATAGTCTTACCCTTTTCCTCCAGCTTAACATTTTTTCTTCACTAGAGTCAAACCTGAAGCTCCTAAGCCAAAGAGGCATAAAGGAGCTTCATTTGTATATGCTCTGGAAGGGCTTGATTCCTCAACAAAGCATGTCTCTGTACTACAGTGCGTCACCGACTCCCTATATGATGGACTTAATCACAACCACACTTCATAAAAGTGTCTGGCAACCTGGAATACTAGGCCTTAAATGGATTGGAGAAAGGACTAAAATGCACAGATCCAGCATATCCTTCTTAACATTAAAGTACAGTTTTGTACACTTACCATAAATGCAGATGTTCGAGTGCATTCACTGTTGCAGTCATTACATTTGGGTTATCTGCTTGCAGGTAGCCCTTAGTCGGCCTGATTAACAAAGTCTTGGGTCCTGCGTCAGTTGCTGTCCCTTCTTCCATGACGTCAGGTCATCAGTGGTATAAAACATGCAGCCGACACCATTACATCAGTTTTTCTTGCCCCCAGATGTCAGATGTCCCCTAATGGGAAGCAATTAAATGTAAAAGCACAAAGATATACCTTCAACAAAAAAGCAAATACACCAAAAATGCTTTTAAGTATAGTAAAGGAAAGTAGAATTTATCCAAAAAGAAGTTAGGGGGCTGGAGGTAGGATAACCGGACTGCAGCAGTGAATACACTCGAACATCTACATTTTCACGATGGATACACAGCTGTACTACTGTACTATGTTCTTTGTGTTTCACTGCTGCATAGAAGTCATTACATTAGGTGGTTCCTAGAAACTATGGTAGGGAGGAGGAATTTAAATAGCATTGGGAATGACTGAGACCCTGCAAGACTGCAGTGGCAAAGCCAGCTATGGATTTGGAGAAAATTGGCAAATGATAATGCTTGGTGAAAGTATGTACAGAACTCCAGGTAGCAGCTTCTAGGATAGTAGGGACACCTCTGAGAAAGGCTGTAGAGGTAGATGCAGTCCTGGTGGAGTGAGGTCTGATCCGCTGGGGGATAGGCTTTCCATAAGGTGTCCTGTGTGGCAAGAAATTAATGCAATGGCTTATCCATTTAGAAACTGTTTGCTTTGAAATAGCCTTCCCCTCTGCACCTGCTGCAAATGCCACCATCAGTTGTTCAGATTTACTTTGAGGTTTAGTCCTGTCCAAATAGAATCAAGTTTAATACATGTGCACATCAGCATCTAAGGAATGCAGAATCAGTTTCCCTTTATTCTCTGGATTAGGAAAGAAGGTTGGCAAATGAATGGACTGATTAAGAGCCACACTGGATACCACCTTGGGCATGAAGGATGGATTGGTTCTGAGGGACACCCTGTCCGCATGACAGATGATGAAGGCTCCAATGCCATAAGGGCCTGTAATTCAGATACCGCGCCTTCTAGCTGAGTAATTGCTAAAATGAAAGCTGTTTTCAAGAAAAGAAATTTTAAGTCTGCAGTATTAGCAGCTGGCTTTCAGAAGCAGGGTAGAGTGAGGTTTCTCCAAAACAAAGATGTAAGGTCCCAGGCTGGAGTTGGAGCTCTCCTGGGTGGTCTCAAATTTTGGCCCCTCTGAAGACACCCGCTTGCCAGGCAGCTTGAGATGAGCAAAGAGGAAATGTTCTGTGTGTTATAATAAGCTGAAATAAGCTAAAGGGCATGGTTGGATTTTAATGGAGGGAAAAAGACAGGCCCTTGTGTGATGCATCTCAGTTAAGTATTGCATAAAATCTGAAGATGGAGGTTGGGCGCTGCTGTGCTCATCCCTTGAGATTGGTTCCAAGGCACAGAATCTTTTCCATTTTCCTTCAGCATAAAATTTTCTAGTACAAGGCCTCTTTCCCGAGGCTAAGTTTGTCCCGGGGACTCGCAATGCCAAAATTGTCCAAGCTGGTAGAGTTCTGGGGGCTAACATGAGTCTATATCCTACGGTCTCCCCCATTGCTGTCCATCCCGCTTAACATGTTGAAAATCTTTGGTTCCAGTTTCCACTCATGTGGGTCAGCATAGGAGGTTTCTGCTTAGTCCAGTCTGCCAGTGTATTTAATTTTCCTGGCAGGAATTGAGGCTTGTAGGTGACACTTGGTAGCTCAAGGCTGTGTTCCTGACAATGCCATGGCTGTGGTCTGTATGAGGGGTAAGAATGGCCCATGTACCCCCTGCTTGTTTCATCCATACGCCACATAAGGGTTGATTTATTATCTACCATAAATGTTGTCGGTTTGCTGTAAGCCTCTTCCCTGACATCTGATGCGCCAGAGCGATGTATAAAGATGCAGCCGCCATTTTTTTCTTCAGTTTTCTTACCCCCAGATATGGGAACACCCCCAAATGGTAGGCTGAAAAATATGCCAATAAAATGCATGCACAAAAATAACATTTCTTTCATCTACAAGCAAATACACCAAATAAGTTGTATAGGATAGACAGAAGGGTATGTAGATGGAAGGCCCATTGCCGAAGACAAGGGGATGGAGGGTGGGTAACCTGGACTGCAACAGTGAATACCGCTCAGAGGAACATCTACATTTATGGTAGGTACCCCAACTGGCATACTTCATGTTTCGCATCATGTTTCACTTCCATTCATTTACCGGAAGTCATTACTCTTGGGTAGACTATACTGCCAAAGCTGAGGTAGTGGTGGCTGGGCTAAATAGGATCTAGGAGAGGCTATGAGGGCCCTGCAGAACTGCCAGGTGGCTTGAAAGCCCACTGCTCTGGACTTAAGGAAGTAAAAGAGAGTAGAAGTGGTAGTGCTTTGTAGAAGGTGTGCACTTCCAGGAGCTCCCAAGTTGCAGCCTCTAAGATATCTTTGGTTGGTACTCCTCCAGGAAGGCTGCTGAAGTGGCTGCTGCTCTGGAGGAATGAGGGCCTAATGCCCTTAGGCACTTTGATTTGCCATGTTGGAAATAGCTTAGGAAACAGATGCCAGCAATGGCCTCTCCATTTTGAAATTTTTTCCTTGTGATCCTGCAGCATAAAGACACTTCAAATTGTGCTCAGGTCTTCCTGAAAAGCTTTAGTTCTGTCCAAGTAGAAGCGTGGCTGTCTGTGTATGTCCAAAGAATGGGAATTTTTCTCACCCTTGTTCTGTGGGTTTGGATAAAAGGTAGACAAGTGAATGGTTTGGCTGAAGGGCTACACTGGACACCACCTTAAGGTATAAATGTAGGGTTTGTCCTCAGAGAAACCCTGTCTCGGATCGAAAAATGATGAAAGGTTTCACAGCCATGAGGCCTGCTTAACTCTGAGACTACCGCCTTGCAGAAGGTTATAGCTAGGAGCAGAGCTGTTTTCCAGGATAAGAATTTTTACCTATCTGCTGATGCTGCTGCGTAACGCTCGAAAGGAGGCAGTGTGAGTTTTCAAAACATATAAGGTGAGGTCCCAGGCGGAACTGGTGCTCTCCTTGGAGGCCTAATGACCAACTTTTGGCTCCTCTGAGAGGTATTGCCTTATTCAAAGGATGTGAAAAATAATGGGTGGTTTCACGCCTTATTGCTTAATGGGCTGAAATGGCAGGCGTGTTGAATCTTAATTGATGAGGAAAGAAAGGCCTTTGTTCAGCATCTCAGTCCAGGAGTATTGTAAAATCTGAAGGATATTTGGTACACTGCGTGTCAATGCCTTGTTCCTGGTTCCAAGCACAGAATCTCTTCCATTTTCTGCATAAGATTTTCTGGTACTAGAACTCACTACCAAAGCCTCCAAGGCGACATCCGTAACAGCTTTTGACCCCGAGAGGAGTGTTCAGGAGATGGCTACATTATCCGCCCATGCATTACTGCACTGAGATTTCCAGGTCCCTGAGTTGGCTGTGACCGCAGGATCTGATTGTTTTGTTAGGTCAGCAAGTGAGAACTCTGAGGTGCGTCCATGCTGGACCTTGAGACAAGCTCTTTAGGATCGGGTACCAGTGCTGGCGTGGCCAGTCTGGTGCAATCAGAGGGCAATTTTGGCTTCTCTTGCCTGACATTTTAGGAGTACTCTGGGAAGAAGAGGCAGTGGGGGAGAAAAAGAAAGCATATGCTGTTCAAGATTTTTCCAGCTGAATGACAGAACGTCACTTTTCCATGCTTTGCTTGCAGTATAAATCACTTGTGCAAAATCTCTGCAATTGGCGGTTGTGAGGAGAGGCAAATAGATCTATGTCTGGGCATCCCCCATTTCCTTATTATCATGCTGAAGACTTGTGGATCCAGTTTCCATTACGTAGGGGATCCATGAGGTTCTCTGCTGCCATAGTTCATCTACTTCGAGTATTTGTTTTCCTGGCAGGAATTGTGCTTACAGGTGAACTTGAGAAGAGCCAATGCTGTGGCATCCCATAAGGTCCATTGCTTGTCTGCAGAGGGGGGTAGGAATGTGTACCTCCTGCTTGTTTATCTCTACCACATGACCCGTAGTGTTGTCTGTCTATCAATAAATGCTGTCCTGGATGAAGCAGGTCCTTGAAAGCTGTCAAGGCATTTTGAACAGCTAGTATCTCTTTTTGATTGATGTGAAGATGCATTTCGTTTGCAGGCCATGTGCCCTTAATACATTTTCCTGCCATATGGGCCCCAGAGTGTAATCTGATGCATCCAGGTTGTCGGTGTCTGTCTGGCTGTGTGGGTAAACCGAATGGCAGACCCTTGCTGTGGTGACAAACACCTGCCCACCAGCCGAAACTCCTGCCCACCATGAAACTCTTGCTATGGCAGGGGAATGGAGTGCAATTACTGTCCTCCAGAGCTGGCAATGCTGAGTCCAAACACTTTTTAGATACCACTGTAGTTTCCTCATATGCAGTCTGGCATATGGAATTAGTAGAATGCAGGATGCCATGAAACCCAAGGCCAGCAGGAATTCCCTTGCAGATAAGTGGGTTTTTGTTGCCAATTTCTTGAAATAAGTAATCAGTTGTTTTTGCTTGTCTGGCAAGAGATAAGCCATCTGGGCAGCTGTATTTAAGCTTGCACCCAGAAATATTATCTCTCGAGAGGGCACTAGTTTTGTTTAAGGTAGGAGCACCCCATTGTTTAGGCCTGTATGAGCCTTGGAACTGAGATCTGCCTCTGGGACGCCTGTATCTGCCTCTTTGAGGTCTGTCTGACACAGGAAAGGACCAATTTTTAGAAGGCCAGTTTCTGCTAAACCTGGGTGGCTGTGCCTTGTAGAAATCCTTTACTGTCTGCATGGATTTAGCTTTATCTCCATTTTTCAAGCACCTCTTCTGCTTTAGTACCAAACAAAGTACCATAACATGTTGTAATGGTGCATCTAATAATTTTAACTAGCACACCGCGTGATCAGGCCAGATTGTTCCTTTAACCAAGCATGCCTTCTAATATAGAACCTGCTTAATGGCGGCCCTGCAAAGAGAACTCCAGTGAATCATAACCAAGGTGCAAAGTATGCTTTCCCACTTGTTCAGCTGCGCAATAAATCCTGTAATTCCTTGTTCTCTGAACATTCAGTATTTATCAACAATTTCCGTTTAGTGCAGATACACCAAATATTGCTGATATTTAAGCATATAGAAACTGACAATTCACTTAAAGCCCTCTACCGAAGCCAGGATAGCAGAAGTTTTAGATTTTTCCCCATCTGTCCTAGAGCCCTAGAATCCCTATCAGAGGGACAGGGTTTTTTACCGAAGTGGAAGGCACTTTGACCTCTTTGTGACCCTGAGATATAGTTTCTGGGTCAGCAGCAGGGTTTTTGTATAGGAATTTATGAAAAACCGGGACTCTGTAATATCTGTCTGGCTTAGCAGGTGCAGGGGATAAAGAGTCAGGGGACAGTCCAGACTATGAAAAAACATCATCTACAATGTCTAGAACAGGTGGAATAGCAAGGGGTCTGTGCTGAGGAAGTAGCAGAAAGTCACTGAGCCTTTTCTTAGATTCAGAGTAATCTTGGCTCTCCCAGTGGAAATGCTCCCTCACAGCATGCAGGGTTTCCCCAAACGAATAATCCTCAGCAGGAGAGGCTGAAGGAATGGATTCTTCGGCATCAGAATCCTCATACAAGGGAAGCTTATGGATGTAATCCCTGGTTCAGAGAGGAATCAGAGGAAATAGGAAACCTGATCAGAAGAATCATACTCTCTTGCCTAGGCCTCTTATCCAGGAGGATGGGAGCCCCTGATCAAAAGTAATTAGGTCTTCCCCATGACCATTTTGAGCATCTGTTTTTTAGGCATGAAGGTTTGGTAGGAGATGTCTTTGCTGCTTGTTTCTTTATCTTTAGAGCTGCTTTCACTTTCTTGGTCTTTGAAGCTGAGAATGGCTTAATATATAGTTGTGTGGGTCTGAAGACACCCACAGAGGCCCGATGCCTGCTAAGCAGCTCGGACCCATCTGAGGGAATGATTTCCGGTGTCAATACCTTGAGTATCCAGGAGGCCCAGTCGGCTCCGTGGGAGTGGTGGCGGCCTGTGACTCTGGAGCTGAGCGCCAGGGACCTGCAAAAGTGCCTCACTGAGAACCCGGCGATTGGCCTAGAAAAGAGGCCTCATTGGTTTTGCCATGGACCTCGGATGCCTATCCTTTTCCTTGTCCTTGCGTTTTGTGAAAAAACTCCGGTTGCTTCCGTGGTCGCATGGCATAATATAATTAATCGATAAGCCGGCCAAAATGTATTGAAATGCAAGAATCAAACCCGGCGGCTTGATAGTGCGT